>NC_142082.1:11319799-11489799 GCF_054644295.1 Miniopterus natalensis | reverse complement strand
TAAAAAAGCTTGGGAAAATGTCTTTCAAAACAAAACAAAATAAAATGATTGAAGTTGTTGGAGATCAATCAACCCAGGTAGAATTTGAGGATTACAATACTTGAGAGAAAGGAAGCATAGAAAGTGATTAATACATTTGCCTCACTCAGCTTTTCGCCTGAGAGCATTTTCCAAACTGCAGCTTAAGGCCAGCACTCACCAAAGTGTCCATCTTACAGGGAAGTGGAGACAAAGACCAAAAATCCATCTGAGCTGAACATGCACAGAAACCCCTTCAAATTATTGGTTGACTTGTCAGCTGAACATACACAGGGTGAAACTATAAGACACCAAGTGAAAAATAGCACCTAGGAGGCTAAAGAGCTGAATACAGAAGTTGGAGTTCAAGCCTTATGAAGACGGACATATCTTGAGCAGATATACAATCCTGAAGATAGAGCCATGTCCTAATATAACAATGACCCACGGCTTAGAGTATGGGCAACATTATAATGGGAGAACCGGAACAACTATCTAAGACCAAGCTTTCACAGGGTCCTGGTGACATGCTGGTTCTCTACCTGCCTGCCATAAAAAATGCCACATTCTCAAGTAGGAATATAATGCCATTCAGAGATGCTAAAATTTCTAATTGGCAATGTCTGTGAATAAGATAAAAATGTGTAAATATTATAAAGTGTGTGATAAAAGTAAAATGTGTGAGTCAGATGAAAATTCAAAATGACTAAGAACCAAGAGGGGGGGAAAAAGCAGGTATTTTTGAAAAACCCACAGGTTTTCATATATTGGAGTTAACAGATGGTAAATTTTAAATAAATATGTTTATAAGTTCCAGATAATAGAGAAAAAAGGTACAACATAGGTGAAGAGATAAAGAATATCAACAGAGATTGGAACCTACAAAAAGGAATTGGCATTCTATAAGCAAAAAATAAAATACCTTAGATAAATACACAAACACGTTAAAAATGTAGAAGAAAAGAGTTATAGACTAAAAAAGATCAGTAGAAAATAATCCAATTTAGGTACAGAGACAAAAAAAGACTGGTAGAGTAAGGAAAGGAAACCACAGAGTGAAAGAGACTTGGAATGCTGTCAAAAGTTTCATCAAAAGGGTAACTGAATCTAAGAAGTAAATGGTACAGAAGCAATACTTAAGGAAATAATAGCTCAGAATTTTCCAAATATGATAAAAATACAACAATTTACAGTTTATAGAAGCTTAGCACACCCCTAGAAAGAAAATTTAAAAGGTAAAAATAAACAACACCTATGTGCATCATTGTCCAACAGCTGAATTAAAGACACAAAAACAATCCTAAAAGCAGTCACATAATAGATATGTTTTCTTTGAAGAAGGAGCAATAAAACTGATGATTGACTTTTTATCAGTAAAAGTAAAAAACAAGGGAATAATATTTCTAAGTGGTAAAAGAAAAATAATCTTCTATGCTTGAATCATCTACACACAGAATATTTTCAAAGACAAGACTGTTATGCTAATGTGTGGCCAGCTGACCTGCTACAGGAACAGCTGCATCAGGCTCTTCAGACTGAAGACAAATGGCCCCAGCTGAACGTGCAGCTCCAGCAAGGAATGAAGAGCACTGGTAAGGATTTTTTTTAATGAGTAAATATAAATAAATATTGACAGAATAAAACAGAAACAATGATAATACCTGATGGGCTTTAGAGCACATGCAGGTGAAAAGTAAATGACCAGGACCCTAACAGTGCAGAGGGAGAAAGCGGGATAAGCTGACTTTGTTGCAGGATGTTTGAGTATTTCAGAAAGTGATAGAGCACGAATTTCAGTAGACTGCACTCCGACAGGTACTCGTATTGAAATCTCTAGGATTTCAATAACCCAAGCAATCGGAGACACAAGAACCCCAGGTTCAAGTGTACAGATCTTTGGTTTTTCAGCATCTCAGGCTTCCTATTGATGACTGATTTCATACCACTCTCTCACCCCATAAACTGCCAGGTATCTTGGATTATGAACCCCACTTTCAATGATTCTGAGAACCCTGTGCATCGCAAAAATGTTTAACTCCCTACCCATTTCACAGTGTAGCATCATAAGACAGTACAACTAATTCATTTTCATAGCTTTAAACATCACTATAACTCAAGTATAAATATTATAGAATCTCACAGCTATTGAAACAAATCAACTATTTAAACCTCCACATTTTTTATTTGAAGGAATTAAATATTCCTTCCCAAAATATAAACACTGGGCCCAAAGTCACAGACCTAATGAGAAAATGTGAACTGCGGCAGGTATGTGTGATTCCAGGCTCAGATTATTGTGCAATTGGTCCTACACAGTATTTTAGGGCAGAGAGATCATCTAATTCAATCTCTTTATTTTATGGATGAGAAAACTGGGTTACAATGGCTATCAGGTTTTCTTAATAAAGTAAGATTATTCAGTTTGTCAAATCGAGTTGCTGAAACCCTGAAATTGTTTTCTGTGCTTCCACCTGGGCCCACGCATAAACAGAACGCCTTAATCTTTATTCCTTGAGCAATTGCGTTGTTTTTTTCTAACAGTAATTATTACTTTTTTAATACTTTAAGGCCCAAATAATAAACTCATAGTTTTGTTTCAAAACAGGTATATTTTCAAAAGTAATTTTCTAATGTCAAAATATAATTCAGTTAGCCAAAGTTTACTCACTCAAGCAGGCACTTTGTACTAGCTGCTCTTCTAGGTCCCAGGACAAGACAAAACAGAAAGGAGTTTTCATTCTAGAAAGAGAGACAGAGGAGTCAAAACCCAACTAACCAAACTACCAAGCAAAAGACATACGATTATTCCAAGTGTTAATAAGTGTTACGACTAAAATTATAAGCCCAAAGGTCGAGCGAGACTTGTTCTAATCTGAATAATACAACTTAAAAATAGTTCATTAATAAATGACCAGATAGGAAGTTTGGGGAAGAAAATTTCTGTAGAAATTCATGTAAACTACCAAAAATTCCTATTGTTTGAAGGGTTTTTTTTGGTTTTTGGTTTTTGGGGTTTTTTAGATACTGTTTATTTTTTATCAACAGTATTTCCATTTTTAAGAGTCAGTGGAAAACAGCTTGAGACCACTCAGTGGTTTCTCGCCTCTCAGTGGCCTGAGCATGGGAGCTGTCACCAGCCTGGGGGCAGGCCGAGGGCTCCAGTCTTCAGCAGGGAACCGCTGGATTGACAGGGGATCTGCTCACTTTGGATCACCTGCAACGTCAAATTGAGTAGCTGTGAGCCCGAGAGCAGGAGCAGTCCATTCACCCTGAAATTCTTCCTTGGTCACAGCCGTATCAGAAGCGGCCTGCTCTTCCTTTTCAGTCTCCTCAGGATCTCAGGAGAAGGGATCAGGCATGAGGTCCTTGGGCATCCCGTGAGATGATGCCACGCATGTGTAGAACATCTGGGCCGCATTTTCCACAACAGACCTGCTGAGAGCTCCCTGGCTGCTGCACAGGATGGCAGTGCCCACATAGGGCAGAGGAGATCTCTGCTACACAGAGAAAGGTGGACAGGTTAACCTCAGACGCCTCTGTGAGAGGCTGCTGGTCAGCCCTGGGAGCAGGAATCAAAGGAAGTCTTGGCTCACAGGAGGCTGCCTGAATCTGGTTAGTGAAGGTTCCAGGAGTAAGTCAGCCGGCGATAAGAGTGGCCCTTGTGGCAGCAGCAAACCCAGCACAGCTAGCTGGCCAGTACATGACCCTATTCTTAATTTTTTGAAGGAACCTCAGTACTGCTTTCCATAGTGGCTGTACCAGTCTACCTTCCTACCAGCAGTGAAGGAGGGTTCCCTTTTCTCCACAATCTCTGCAACCCTTGTTATTTCTTGTCTTGTTGATAATAGCCACTCTAACAGGTGTGAGGTGGTCTCTCATTGCAGTTTTCATTTCCATTTCCCTAACAGCTAGTGAGGTTGAGAATCTTTTCATATATCCGTTAGGCATTTGTATGTCTTCTTAAGAGAAGTGTCTTCTGAGGTCCTCTGCCCATTTTTTAATTGGATTGTTTTTTGCTGTTGTATGAGTTCTTTAAGTATTTTGGAGATTAACCTCTTATCAGAGGTTTTGTTTGCAAATATCTTCTCCCATTCGGTTAGTTGCCTTTTTGTTTTGTTCATGGTTTCTTTTGCGGTATAGAAGCTTTATAGCCCCATTCATTTATTTTTGCTTCCCTTGCCTTGGGCCTGTGGCAGGTATCTCTGATGGCGTGTTGTGACCATGTAGTATTTTGTACTCTGTGTTGTGGCTGCTACAACCTCAGTCCGAGTTTGGTTTTTTAAGCACCAAAGTGTTAGCAGCAGCATAAGATCCCATAAAAGAATAGAAAAAAAAATCACTGTAATTTGAAACAAAAACATCCTCTCTCTCTCTCTCCCTCCGTCTTTCACACACACACATACACACACACAGACTCACACACACCAATCATCAATCATCAATCATCAAACTAACACAAGCATATATAAAGGAATGTGAGCAACCTAATCCCATGAGAAAGGCTACATATTTCATTAAGTGAGACTAATGAGAATATCTAAGAATATGTACAGGAAATAAAATATTTAAAAACATGGTCACCTCTTCTTCTAGCACTAGAGCTATCTCCTAATCAATCTTCCTTTCACAGTTGCCTCTCCTGCAGCTCAGCCTCCACTCCTCAGCCCTCCTGGCCATCTAAACTTTGGATGTGAGGAGGTACTCCTTGACTTGAAGTGTTTACATGGTTTATTCTCTTTCTCCCACTCCACTCAAGGAATGTGCAGGCTTCTAGTAGCCTAGGGTACCCTGCATCTTTCTTCCTCTGCTGAACTCGTCCACTTAAACTCCTTTGATTCACTCTGTGCCCTCTGAGGCTTTATTACCATCATTCTCTAAGGGAACACACTTCCTCCAAGAGCAAGGCCTCTGAGAGTGCTGTGTCCTCTCCCTAAAATATACAGAGGCAAACATCACCCTTTTAATCAAACAATTCAGACTTATCCTCTGTTTCTTGATTGCTTCAGATAATGTCTGGGTTTGGTATTTGTCTCAGAGACTATAAGAAGACCCTGTTGACTTCCACCACTTTGTTGTGTTATATCATTATTTCTACAAAGAATTCTTAACTTCTGTATGCCTGCCTTGAGGGGAAAAAAGTAAATAAAACAGAAAAAACACCCAATCAATTGGAGTTTACACACCAGTGAGGAGAAACAGAGACTAAACAAAGAATACAATATAGAGACTATCAGATGGTAATAAGTTCTATACTGACTGCTGGGGAAGATGCAGTGCCTGGGCCTTCTAGTTAATACCGGGTGATCAGGGAGGGGCTGGGTGAGGCATGACATTTGAACAAAGATGAGTGGAAGCAAAGGAGAAAATCATGCAAATTTCTAAGAGGCAAGTATTCTAGGCTGAAGAAAGAGGCGGTGAGGACTTCATGTCCCTGTTCCAAAGCTCAACAAGAATGCCAGTGTTGGAGTTGAGAGAGAAGAAAAGCTTTGGAAGTGAGATTACATCTAGTTTTCTCTAATGGTGATATTTTAGATCCAATATTTCCTTGTAAAGGAAGAACCCAGAGGTGACCTTGGGAACTGTAAGATATTTATCAACATCCTTGGTTTCTATCCACTATGACAGTCACATTTGTCCTTCCTCCTGAGTAGTGACCATCAAAAATTGCCAGATATCCTACAGAGCAAGAGCACTCCCAGTTGAAAACTGCTGTGCTAGAGGTAGTAATGAAAAGATTGTTCATTGCAGGCCCCAATTAAAATTTTGACTTTTACCGTAAGTAAACTGTGAGCCACTACAAGACACTGAACACAGAATTAGCATGATCTAACATCATTTTTTATTCTATGTTGAGAATAGACTGTAGGGTAACAGATTAAGAAAACAGGAGTAAAAGTGATGAGAAGTAATCAGATTCTGGAGAGTCATCAGATTTCCCAGCATATTATAATGAGTGTGTGGAAAAGACAAAATTCGAGGATGACTCCAATGTTTTTGGCACCCAAAATGAAAAGACTGGATTGCTAGCAGCTGAGATGGAGAAGATTATATGTGGAACAGGCTTTCAGAGAAAGTTTAGGAGTTCTATTTTGGCAATCCAGGGGTGGCCAAAAGTAGGTTTACAGTTGTTTGTATGGAAAAAGGCATGCAGATTAGTATTATTACAATAGCTTTATTAACTGTGTTTTGCATATATCACAACTAAACCGACCTTTACTCACGCCTGTGTTGATGGTGATGTTTATATTAGACATCAAGCTGTGAAAGTGTGAGTTGGGTATATGAGTCTAGAATTTAAGAGAAGAATCTGAGTTAGAGACATGGATTTGGGAGTCATCAGCACTGGATTGATATGTACAAGGATGAGATTGCATAAGATCACCAAGGGAAGGCATGTGGATGGAAAAATCTAGAGGAAGGCAGGGGATGGGAAGGATGGGGAGGGGAGGGGAGGAGAAGAGGAGAAAAGGAGAAGAAGAGAGGAAAGAAAGAAGGGAAAGGAAGATAGAAGGCCCAGGGATTGACAGCCGGAGCACTTCCACACGAAGAAGTCGGGGGGAATAGAGAAATCAACAATTGAGGCTAAAAGGGTGTATTATATAGCAAAGGAGGAATAAAAAGGGAGTATGGTGTCCAGGTAGACAAATGATGGAAGAATATTCAGGAGTGGAGGGTAACCAACTGACAAAAGTGATTAGTAACAGGAAGGCTGGGAGTAGAGTTAGATTTAACAATACGAAGCGACAAATGTCAACACCAAGAGCACTTTTGATTGACTAAACGGAGTGACTGAAGAGGAAACAAAATAGGGAGCTAGCTATGCTTGACTAATTTCCTGACTGAAACCTCAGCAAACTCTCTGAATCTTTGGAAGTCAGCAATAGTCACTGTCATTATTTCTTTGTAACTTCAAATTATTTTATAATTCTTGGAAGAGAGTAGGTGCTGCATAACTAATGGTACCCCTTAGAGATATCCTGTAATTATTATAATCTGTAGACATCTATGACATACAGACAGCTATAAAAATCTTCATAGTCATATATACTGAATTATCAGTATTTTACATTTTAAATATCCTGTCAGCAAAGCCAACTGTAAATTATACTAAGATTTTTAAAATTGGTATCATACTGTTTTAAAGAGTATAAAATTAACAGAGAAATTATTTTCTAATCAACTGCAACCTGGTGAACTATTTTGTAATTAATTGTTGTTCAAAATAATGGAAAGAAGAACAGGAAATACTGGTGAGGGTAAATATAAACTATTGGAATAAGCATACAAGTGTTGAAGAAAAAAATCAACTATCAGATGAAAATAAACCAGTTATTAGGAGCAAGTTATGGTGACACCAGAATAACTAAGGCAATGGATAATGTTGAAGCAAGTGGTGTGACAGCAGGGATATATCCAATAATCAAGAATACACTGAAACAAGGCAACAGTTGCCTTGGCAGAAAGACTTCGCTTAACGGGTACGAGCACCTCAAAATCATGTCCGGACTGCTGACGTCGAGGAACTAGCACGCTGAGGAGGATACTGTGAGTTTAATCATAACCCTTATATTCCATAAGGATATATATTTAAAACTGGACCTATTTTATTTAAACAATTTGAGAAAAAATAATAAAAAGATGCTATTTTTTATAAGGAAAACAAAGTGTAGTAACAACTGCATATACCTTGTTGGTTTCTTAGGGAATTTAGACAATTACAGATAAATGCTTTGAGTTTAAATTTGCAAATGTGTTGATCATTGTTTCATTGGATTTTACTAACATGTCATTAAAGCAAAAGCAACCCTTAGTGTATTATTTATGATTCCACCTCCTTGAAACAGAATCTAAGGCCCTTTGATATATAGTCATGCGGAACTGGAATAAAGTCATATTTACATGTCATGCACTATATAGACCCTTGTACAAAGTTAAACCAAACCTCAATTTGGCCAACATTTACTCTTTGTTCCATATGCACCAACATTTGTGGGGGGGAAATGTTATTTAATTAAAAACATTTGTTCTTTGTGTAAGACTTATGTCCTTGTGTTAAAAAAAAGAAAAGAAAAAGAAAGAAAACTCTAAGAAAGTGATGATCTTTAGTCAGAAAACACTTTTTGGTTAAAATAAAACAGTAAATTTTTTAATTCTGCACTGGCTTAATTTTATATCCTAAATGAATTTGTTATTCTTTCTAACCTATACAGAGACAAATAAGAACGTTTGTAAATTATCAACAAATGCTTTCATCAATACTTTTCAGAAAAAACTATATGCTACATGGTATTGAGAAAATGTCTTAAGAAACTTTCAAAGTCCACAATAACAACTCTTTCCAATCAGTATTAAGTGTTGAGGTTAAAGAATATGCCTATATATTGAATTGAGCTTATTTAGGACCTCCTTTTTCAGAACAATGATCCATATGCTAATAAGGACTGTTTGGAATTTTTTCTGATAATCTTGTGTTCTGGTTCATGTTCTCCTACGCAAAGTTTCAGAACAAAACTCAGGTGTGTGATTTGCTGACTGCTTTGAAAATTACATTTCGACAGTCAAGTGTTACATTCAGTTCCATTTCTTTTCTAGAGCATTTGCACAAAAAAGGTGCCCTGGTGTTTCATTAACTCTCAGGTGTCATTTCCATCACTACATTTTGATTCTAAGATCTGAGCGACTGAAGTGTTTACCTCTTCCACATGGTTTCCTACCTAATATGAATGGCGACTGAAGCAGTGATGTCTACAATATATCATTGACTTTTTTTCTCCCAAAGGATTAGCTTTGAGGTTTTCAAAATATTGTTTTCTAAATTTAAATTCAATACTCCCTGGGTAATAACTTAATTCACAATACTACAGCAGAAAAATGTTCCCCCCTTTTTGTATTTGCAATTTTGCTTGCTTTACTTTAAAATAGCATAGCATTTTGCATTATTACTTTTTCAATTTAATGAGAGAATAAGAAATCATTAAAGGCTGAGTGAATTAAAATAGCCATGCACCAAGCATTTAAATGATTTCTGGATTAGAAAGATAATGTTTAATAATTTTATCTGCTAATAAGAAGAAAGCAAAGGGAAGTTACATTTATTTTTCACCTATTCTGTGGCAGTGATCCACATGCTTTACATGCATTACCTTTTTAACCTTCTCAGGAAAGCTATAAGTTGGCATTGTTTTCTTCATTTTGCCACAGGCAACAAGGCTAAGTAGCTGGTATATGGAAAAATTCAAATCCAAGCGGAATTTGAATTAATGTTCCCCCAGCTTCTAAGCCTTCAATTTTTCTACTGTGCTATAATGGTTTCCACACAACCATTTTACATTTATTATAAGGAAATTCAGACTGCAGCACATATGTGAAAAACACCTCTCTGAACTCATGTAGCCAGGATATTTAAAACTTGTAAAAGGAGATTTTAGCTTTTTGAGGACCCTCCATACTGTTTTCCACAGCGGCTGCACCAATTTGCAATCCCACCAACAGTACAGGGGGGCTCCCTTTTCCCATATCCTCACCAACACTTTTTTGTTGATTTACTGATGACAGCCATTCTGACCAGCCACTGTGACGTATACCTAAAACTAATATAAAATATTAAATGTCAACTGTAATTGAAAAAAATATTTAAAATAAATAAAAATGTTCTTGTTACTTTAAAAATTAAGATTTTCCTCTGAGAATCAGAGGGAAGAGGTGGACAGGGAAGAGATAACCAAAGAACTTCTATGCATACATGCATAACCCATGGACACAGACAACAGTGAGGTGAAGGACTGAAGAGTGGGCAGGAATGGGGAAAAGGGGGGTCAATGGGATAAAAAGGGGGGACATCTGTAATACTTTCAACAATAAAGAAAAATTTTTAAATAGTAATAATAAAATAATAAAATAAGATTTTAGCAATAATTGCATTCTTGGTCTAAGTCTATTAAACACATTTAAGAAGGCTTATGGGTTTCCCACGACTTTTTTTGCGCTGTTTTCTATTGCAACCTTGCACTGGAAGCTCCAGCAACTCCAATATTGTCACCATAGCTCATTAATGAATGAACAGCAAATCTTTTCAGCAAAACTGACTCCTTCAGAGCAATGGTTATCATTGCAATGCAGGCATATGAGAAAAATTGTATTTACAAATGAAAAAGAAGGTAAAAACACTAGCTACAAAGGTAATATGAAAAATTCTGACTGTTACTATGTTGGCATTGGGGACTTCAATATGAAGCCACTTTGTTTTTAAAACTCTTTGTTCTGAAAGAACTTACATTAAGTTTCACTTGGACAGGCCCAGTACCTGGAAAGGTCCTAGTGATGATTTCACATGCTCTTGTTTATACATTTCCCCAAACGAAGATATATTAAATTCAATTAAGACCACTGTTGCTTTCTATTCCAATCCCCATCACTACCCCGATTCCTATACAAATACCTGCACTCACACCATAATGTAGAGCAAGTTTGGTACCTGGCTAAGGCAAGGCTATATCGGTAGCATATTTGGTTTGTGTTTAGTGAACCAGGCTAGAAACAGAATATAGAAGTCTGGCACATAGGACAACATCATTTTTTTTTTTTTAATTCTTTCTCAACTTCCAAGCAAGTTTGGTAAATTTAATCAAAATCACCCTGGTAGGTCAAGAAGGAAGTGGTAATCAGACAACATATACTTAAATTTTCTAATCAATTCCCCCAAGTTAAAGCTTCCTATTCTCTATATTTTATGGGAAGCAGGAGAATTTTTCAATGAGATAAGCAGTTTTCATCTGCATGTTGAAAGATGAGATCAGAATAGGCAAAAAGACTAGGTCAGTTGTAGCTTTTTAGAAAGCAAACAAAATCTGAAAAACAATAGAAATATGTATTCAGCTGAGACCTCATAAGAATGATATACTGTTAGTAGTAAAAATATGATAGCTTATAAGAAAGGTATTGATTGTCTTGTGAAATAAATGAGCTTAAACTGCCATGTAGTTTATTACTGGAGTGATCATTTCTTTGACTCTAGTTTAACTTTCATGCTCTACTGATACTTGCAAAAGCTTTTATTTTTTTCTATAATATTTTAATGGACCAAAACAATTTCTCATTTTCTCCCTAAAAGCATATTAGCAATAATTCTTGTCTTTGAAAATGAACAGCCAAAAACATATGCAATGAATGTGTATTTTAATCAAGATATTGACAAATGTATTTTTAATGAAAATCTCATTACCTTAATGATTGTATTGAGCAATTCACTTTTTTTAAAAACCTGTATTTGAGAACCTTACCTATTCTTAGAAGAATGCAATACTTATCTTTTTCAGCATATCTAGAAATAAAATCAGAACTTACATTTTTTCTTTTCTAAAATGTTTACTAGGCATACTATAGCTTCTGCTCAAGATTAAATCATTTTCTACATAAAACCTACAGGTTTCAGTAAGCATACTAAATTTGGTATTAAAGTTGGTCGTTTTACCTTATTTTGAATTGTGCTTAATAGTTTCTAATGTATTTTAACATATCATTTCTCTTGATATGATGAATATGTTAGGAGTTATTTCAGTCTATTATAATGTTATCCCTAAAATGGCAAAAGCATGATTCTGAGTTATTTTCCAGTAGTTGTACTATGTTCTATGATTGCAAATCATACCTAAAACACTAGTACATTTGATCACTCATTACAAAAAACAAATATGACCAAGAGCATGGAATAATTACAATATTATTTTTAATTGAAATTTATTATTTTATTATAAAAACAATAATTTTATTATAAAAATAGACATGCAGGGTTATATGTTTAATATATACAATTTTTGTAGCTAAGTAGAATCAGTATGCATCGTCAAAGGGATTTTAGGGATCTGTTTGAAGACAAGAAAGGAAAGAAAGGAAGGAAAGGAAGGGGAGGAAGGGGAGGGAGGGAGGGAGGAAGGGAGGAAGGGAGGAAGGGAGGAAGGGAGGAAGGAAGGAAGGAAGGAAGGAAGGAAGGAAGGAAGGAAGGAAGGAAGGAAGGAAGGAAGGAAGGAAGGAAGGAAGGAAGGAAGGAAGGAAGGAAGGAAGGAAGGAAAGAGAGAGAGAGAGAGAGAAAGAAAGAAAGAAAGAAAGAAAGAAAGAAAGAAAGAAAGAAAGAAAGAAAGAAAGAAAGAAAGAAAGAAAGAAAGAAAGAAAGAAAGGAAGAAAGGAAGGAAGGAAGGAAGGAAGGAAGGAGAGAAATTTGAGACACTACCTTGAGGTAGGTGTCTTTGTTACCCTAAAGTTCCAAGAGCCACTGAACAGATTACTTCCAAGATACACGAAGAACTTCTTAATTAAAATTGTATTGATGCAGTGTATCTGCAGAGATAATTAAGTACAACACTGGTTTCTGCATGCAAGAACATATTTGTCTTGCCAGGAAAGTAATTGAGAAACAGAGTTGAGTGAGTGACTCAGTCTTGATGCAGAAACTCTTATCAGAAGACTCTCAGTTAAGGAAACAATTGGCTACTGACATATGGGTTGGTCTAGCCTCTTTCTGTGTTTTAATTGAACATTCAAAAAGATGGCATAGTAAAACAAATGTGTATTTCTCCCCATGCATGCTCTACAAGAAAAATATAAGCTAAATCAGATTACCAAATCAACTGAAAGTTGATGCTTTACTCACTTGGCATTATTCATCCGTTTTATGGTGATGCTTACTCTGCTTTAAACAATCACTGAACTACTAAATTGTACTTTTACATTTTTAAATACAATTACTTTCACATGTTCTCATCCCAATGATAATTATTCCTCTGAAGGAGTCAGTTGCACTGAAAAGATCTGATGTTCATTCATCATTGAGCTATGGTGATAACACTGTAGTTACTGGAGCTTACTGTGCAAGGTTGCAACAGAAAACAGTGGAAAGGAAATCCTAGGGAAACCATCAGCCTTCTTAAATGTTTGAAAGACTTACACCAAGAATGTGCTTATTGCTCTGCAGTATATAATATCCTTTATATCCTTGTAACCCTACAAGAATTTAGAAAAAATGAATTTGTTAGAAGAACACAAAGACATTGAACTTAGACAAGGTTTCTCAAGAGCAAATATGATCCCAGGGATGTATTCCGACATACATGGGGAAAACACACCTCAATTTAAAACATCTACACAAGCCCTAAACACTGATAGTAGTTGAGCATTTTGAGGATAGAGTTCAAAGAAAGGATTACCCAGGAGTAGAGAAGATGAACTTCAGTAAGTAAGCAGCCCAGCTGGCGTGGCTCAGCAGTTGGGCATCAACCTAGGATCCAGGAGATCGAGGTTCGATTCCCGGTCAGGGCCCATGCCCGGGTTGCGGGCTCGATCCCCAGACGGGGGCATGCAGGAGGCAGCCAATCAATGACTCTCTCACCATTGATGTTTCTGTCTCTCCCTCTCCCTTCCTCCCTCTGAAATAAAGACATATTTAATTAAATAAATAAGCAAATACCTCCTTTCAAGAGTTTAAGGGTTCAACACCTGTGCCATGGTCCAGTGGAAAAGTGAAAAAAATGTTATGAAACACTCTTAGAGAGGGACAGTTTTCAGAACTGCAGAGTAAGGACCACTAAAATCTGTTTTTCCATAAAAGCAATGAGGACACTCATTAAAAATGTCAAATTAACTTTTCAAGACTACAAAATTAATCACAGGCTTTCAACAACCTGAGGAGCATTTATTAAAAACAAAAAACAGCTAAATCTCAGTAAGACAGCAAGGGCCTTATCACATTTGGACTCGCTTTGACTTGCTCCATCCCCTTTCTGTTCTGCCCAGCTCCACAATAACCTGGACAAACAGCAGCTTTGTAGTCATGGTAACAATGAAAACAAGCAGCCTAGCAGCCCCAAGAGGTAACAAACTGGGCTTGAAGCTCTTCAGAAGGCCTAATCCCATATATTTGGTCTGTTTGGGAGCTCCCTGAAAAATATCTATTGACAGAGAAAATATTTGAACAAATAAGGTGGAAAAGTTCCCAAATTTGATGAAAAGGATAATTCCAAGTATTAATTGCATCAATATTTGTTCTACAGCACTTATAAACCTTTTGGAACAAAAAAATATGGTATGCCTACTTACCATTCATACTGCAATGGAAAAGGACTTTTGTGTACATTACTAAATCAAACATACTGTATCTTAATTTATAAATATCAATTTATTGGCAAAAATCTACCAAAAGTATTTTAATTTATATATTATTGATTTTATTGAAAAGGGTATATATTAGATTTTTTATCACTTAGTTTTAAGCAATTATATAAATTCTTTTCTGCTTCACAGCTCTTTAAAAAAGTACAATGAGACTATTCCAGAGGGATAGTCTAAATGGCATATTAATTCTCCTATTTAGCTTATCCTAGACTTAAAAACTATATTAAATCAGAATTAGGACAATTCATAGTGGGAATAATGTTCATTCAACAATTATTTATTACATATGTATTGTGTGCTCTGTACTAGGCACTGGGAATAAAATAAACCATCTAGTTTTAAGCAATTTATATTGATTTATTTAAACATTTCAAGCATCTTAAGTAAACACTATTTTTAGTTCCATTCAACAGATGATAATATTGAGTCATAAAGAGTATAAGTAATTTGTGCAAGATTATACAGCACTTAGAACTCTTGAGAGATACGAGTTCAGGGCATGAACCTACATAATCTGACCCTGAATCCAAAACCTTCCCAATTCCACTATCAGTGAAAACATTCAGTGTTTCACCTGGAGCTTATAGTGTAGAAGAATAGGCAGGCATTAATGGAGCAGTTGCCATTAAATCCAATTATTGCCATTTTAAAGATAAGTACATAGCACTAGAAGAGCACATAGGTGGGACTGCTAACCTACCTTTTAACACGAGGCTACTTTTCTGCAAGGAAACTCTTAATGAGAGATATTTGACTATTTTAAGATGCTGGGAAGATAGAGGCAGAAAAGATACAACGGTAAAGATTGAGATGCAAGGCGAACATCAGGAATCTGAGAAGTCATGGGGAACTTTAAAAGTTTATTAAACTCAATTGCATTGTATAATCAAAATTGTGAGAACTGGCGCTATCAAAATTAGAGAGTATTGTAGTACTTTATATGTTAGGTTAATGAGTTTAGATTTGTGCTGAGTGCAATGGAAAAAAAATGAACATAAAGGAAACTATTTTCAGATTTGGATTTTAAGAAAATTCACTCTAGACAGCTGGAGGTGATGGTGGTAATTGGTATGGATGGTTTCCACCCACAGTAACCCCTCCAAATCTATACATCTTCCAACCACAGCTCTTGGAACTTTAGGAAAGATATTTTGCATCTGTCATCTCCTCTAGAAATGGCCAATGCACTCTGTAACAGAGCAAGAATAGTTTCTTATCTCCCAAAATTTTGTTCTTTAGTTAAAAGTGTTGTCAATCCCAAAACCTTTTCAACTGCACGATCTTCAGGTTCTGATGAGTCTCATGTGGCCACTGTACCTCCCTATATATGCTCTCATACAATATGGCTGATGAAACTATGGGGCCATTTGGGCCTCAAGATCAGAGGTTTCAGCTTCCTGAGAACATAGGTTTTGACCGTCACCTCAATGGGACCACGTCACAGAAAAAAAGCCAGGTTCATAAAACTTTACCTGATGTTCTAACAGAACCTTTATCAAGTGAAAGACATGAGTTTGTGATGGCACAATATGTGAACGAATTTTAGGGTAATGATGCACCTGTTGAACAGGAAATTAACAGTGCAGAAACATACTTAGAAAGTGCCAAAGTAGAGTGTGTAATCCAAGCATGACCAGAATTGCTGCTAAGAGATTTTCAAGCACTGTTTCCAGAAGTAGCCGCCAACAAACTAATGAACCTGACTATAACACAGAAAATTAAGAATGATATGACTATTTGGAGCAAGGAGGTAGAAAAGGAAAGAGAAATGCTCTTAGAAATTTTCATCAGTGGTGCTAAGGAAATATGCTTCGCTCTTTGAACCAAAGGCTATTTGGCTGACTTTATTCATCAGTTTGGCATTTTTTGACCATACACGGTGGGACAAAAGTAGGTTTACAATTGTTCCTAAGGAAGCTAATACAATAATTAATAAATAATAATATAATAATAAACTGTGTTTTGTGTACTCATAACTGTGAACTTATTTTTGCCCTACCCTGTATACAAGCAACACTCTTTTTGAAACAGATGAATGCTATCAACATTAAGGATTCTCTGTTGATGATTTTGATTGCTGTAAAGTGATTCATCATAGTTTTTGGGGTACCCAGGTGGCTGTAGGAAGTATCTTTACAAATGCAAATCTAGACAGCCATATTATAAAGAAATTAAATGGAAACTAGCAGTAATGTGAATTTATTTGCTGTACCATTTGTATTTAACATGTGGGTTAATCTATAAACATCGCCAAAAGCTTCAGTTTTTAAAATTTACTTATTTCTAGATATTTGTTTCAAAATTTATGAATTTATAACATTGGCAAATGGTTTGTGACCTTTACATCTCAAATGTTCATTTATAAGTTAACTTATATCAGCAGAAAAGTTGCCTATAGCCAAGTGTGTTGAACACATCAATACAAGACAATTCTCAGGTGAAGGAATTATCCCCAGTTATAATGCCCTTCCTATGCTAATACACATAGTATGGTTATTGTCAATGAATGTGAGATTATTGATAAATTTGAAATATTTATTCAGTCTCAATACATTTAATACCAGCATTTGATGAGTATGGAAAAATAAACATTTCTAGAAATGGGAATGAATATTTGTAGAATACCTCAAGCTTTTTAGGATACTGATAGATGACTTAGAGAATGTTTGGTCATTCGTTTAGCCAATCTTTTGAACATTTAACTATTAATAACAATAATTTACTTGTTAAATTGTTTCTTAAAATTATTATATGCTTCCACAAATTGAATGGACTGGAATATATTTACAGCTTGGGATTCCTAACCTCTTTGACTATGGATCTACAATAGTAAAACCATGTAAAAATTAATAACTATATTATTGTATCAATTTAAGATAAGTTTCAAGCACACATTCATAGGTAAACACATACCTGACATTCTTGGAACTTTCTAGTTTAATATGCATTGACTTTCAGAGTACCTCAATTTATTACAGTCAGTTGTATATTGGCATTTGCAAGTAAACAAACAACTACATTAGCATTAATTCTTAATTTCATTAATGAATGTCTGGAAGACTGATATATAGTGTTTCTGTATGATTTAACGGCTGATTTTCTAAAACCTATATCCCATTGTTTCCAGCATAAATTCACTTATATCAGCAGAAAAGTTGCCTGTAGCCAAGTATGTCAAACACATCAATATAAGACAATTCTCAGGTGAAGGAATTATCCCCAGTTATAATGCCCTTCCTATGCTAATACACATGGTTATGGTTATTTTCAGAGTGTACCCATACTCACCTCAAGGTTTCTGTAGAACGGAGTAGTAAAACAAATTACAAGAGAATCACAGATCACCCTGTCACATCATCACAAGGATCCACAGTAAAGACACTAGAAAACCCAGAGTGGACCCTAATAACAGTGGAGGATTCTAATTTTTCTGCACCGAGCCTGAAACCATGGTGACTATGGGACTCTGAATTAATATGCCAGAAGAAGGATAGACACTACAACAAAGAGAGCAACGAAATGGCTTGGCCTGGCCTAGTTTGCTTACCACAGGGCACTTGAACTGAAAGGCAAGCTCAGCCCAACTGAGTTTAGCCCATCCTTGAGGAAAAGAGAAAAAGGAAAGAGCCATATATTTCCTGAGCCAAATATCTATTCTCCCTCCTTTAAAAAGAAGTAAGTTGGGTAGATGGAGAGGGCTCCCTGATGCTGCCTTTCGCTGGAAGCAATACCTATGGACATGTCATAAAGTCTCACTGACCTTAGGATACAGTTCAAGAGTGCTATTCTACTTGCTAGAAATTAACTGCATGAAGTTGAAGAAAAACATAGAAAGTGAAACAGGATTTCTATTTGGGAACTGGGAGGGGGATATGGTTGCCTTTTGTGGCTATTTTTTAGAATGTTGCTCTACGAGTACCTGGACTTCTATATTTAATCCCTACCTGTCCTTTCCCCTTCTACAAAACACACCCGGTGCCACTAAAAGAAGCGTCATGCTTGAAGAGATATGATCTGAAGTAATACAGGCAGCTCTGACCAGAAGATGAGTAAGAAAGGATTATACCACTTCTATGGTTTTGGAAAACATTTGGTCATTAGGGGTAGAAAAGATGTTATTCACACTGTCATTAAACAAAATGAAATGTCACTTGAATTTCACTTGAATATCGATATGTTCTTATATACAATCATGTTTTGTGTTCTTTTCTGTTGCTAAGACTTACTGTTGTTTTTCCCTTTGAAATATGATGATAAAGGTGTTTTGCTGTGATGTGTGAAGGGGGAGAAGGTATTTTTATATTCTGGTCCCTCCCCCACTTTTGCTCTCATTGCTCTAACTGGGGAGTCAACTAAATCTGCAGAAGCTATTAATTATGTTGGCATTCTTTTGGGATGATTTCACTGTGGAAAGGGATATATCTCAGGCCTATAGGAATATTAATGTAACAGAAAATTTTAAATTAACAAAAATTAATGTCTCCAAATTCTCTTGGTCTTGCATTATTGAGCCTCATATCATTTGTGTTACTGCTCTGGATGACATCCAGCCAATTTTAGTTATACATCCCATACCCCAACCTCTATCTGATGATACAGTGGAACGTATGTGCTATAACAGAACTGTAATACTGAAAATGAAAAATTACATTCACTTTCTCCCTCCCTCCTCTTTAGCCAAAAGAAGTCCTACATATTTCTGCTCTGAATTCCAAGTACAACATTGTGACTTTTTAATTGGCTAAAAAGTGCAATTATGAGACATGGTGATGGTACCAATGAATAATTGGAAAGTAAAGCAGAATTACCTCCCATCCTAATCACATTCATGAGATGTTACACATTTTCCGTATTAAGCCATAAACCAAATATCTAGGAGGTTACTGTATTAATTGTATGTATGTTCTATGAAACCATTAAAATTCCAGTCTTAATATTTTTCTTTTATGTGAGGAAATACAAAAAGATGCAATGGTGTCGAAATAGAAACAAAATAGTCCATTGATCAGGACATCAAAATAATTTATAGAAAACTGCATTTATACAGGAAAGCAAGAAGCACTGAATGGTTGGATGGTGAAGATATAAAATTCATTGGTCTAATCCTGGGAGAGCTCATCATTTCTCAAATCATTTTACAAATGTCTTCTACAGGGATTACCGGATGTTGTGTTTCTGAAATGAATTTTCTACCACTGCTGTGATTATACAGCAATTTTTTAAAAAGCAATCTGTAGATCTTATTATGGCAATTCATTAGAAATGAAAGGATATTTAAAAAAACACTTTACTGCCATGACTTTACCAAATAAAAAAGCAGTAGGTAAGAATACTCTCTCTGCCTATCAATTCCATATTGCTCCTAATAGCATTGTCCAGCTTTTCAAGCTGTTTGACAAACAAACAGTACTGCAACTTCTCAGTGAGGCCGCCAAGATAATATTCAGAACGAATGCATTTTCTAACCCTCACAGCAATGCACTCAGTCGAAAATCATTAGGCTCTAAAATCATATTACATTTTGTAATGATTCCAAGGTTATAGAAACTTTGTAAGAGTGGAATAAATGTCTTCAACCAATTATACACTTGCAAACAACTTTTAAATAATGGCTTCACATTTAAATTCTGAAGTTTTAAAGTAATTGCTATAATAAAATTGGATTATAAAAAACTACACATATTTTCTTCCTTCTAAAAAACTAATGTGGTTTATCTGAAAGTTTTTCTATAACCTCAAAATCTAAAATGTCTGCCCATGAAATATATAAGCATCTTTTACTGTCATTAGAGAAATCGGTGAACTGTGTCATACATTGTTGCATTGACAAGTTCAAATTAACTGCCTATTCTGATTTGTAAAAAGAGGTGAGCCTTCTACCAGTGAAATGACAATTTTATTGACAGAAACATTTCAAACACCAGTTTACTAGCTCTCTTATTTAGTGCACATTGAAAGGCGGCACAGGATCTTTATATTGAAGATTTCATTATACGACCCTAACACACTGTTCTGGTTTTTTTCTTATTTATTTTCAAAGGCATCCTGCTCAGCATAAAATCATCTGAAATCTTTCCTTGCTCCTATTTAACTCAGCGATAATGAGGTTAGGTATCCAGTAGCTGGATATGCAGGTTAAACACTATGTTTTTAAAGTAGGAGAAAAATACTGAAAGAAACATCAAAAAATGTTTAGGAACAACTGTATAGATCCATATTTCAAAAATAATTCAGAAAAATTAGCTTAGCTTCTTTTTACAAAATCCTTGCATTATAAAACCTCAGTTAGTGAAATACTACCTTAAGGGAGGAAGACAGAATTTAAATTAGTTTCAAAAAATTGTATTCCTATTGATTTCCTATTCAAATTTTATATTAAGATAGACTTACATTCAGACTGAAAGGACCTTCCTAAGTGAACATTTCCTGAGGAAAACGCACTACTTCCATTTTGCATGCTACAGTGATGTATTGAAAACAGCCCCATCTCTTATTTTCAGAGATATTTGGCTCCGAAGTACTGGGAACTATACATAAATAGGAAAGGTTTAAGATATTCTTCCTTCATTTCCATAGCACTTCGATACATAGGCTATCAGGTTTTCTATTTCAGAGAATGGCCTTTGAGAAAGATTAGAGTATGAGTTTAACAGTATATATTTGCCAAGTCAAGTATTTCAACTGGACCCACCTATCAGGGCTGAAAACATCAACCTAAGGCGGTGTCTTCTAAGGATGCTGCTAAAGCAAAGTCCCTTCAATTGGGACAAAAACAAACACTGTTTATTTGCCTGGCTTCGCTTAGTTGTTTGTCCAATTGTCTCTGAAGTTGAGAACAAGACATGAGCTTGTTATTAGCAACCTCTGCTCAACTGTTCAGCGGCACCTCTAATGTCCATGAGCCCAAATTACAAAAACCTTTCTGCAGAAATCATAACTTTATCCAGCTTTGCCTGTTGGATAAAATAATGAAAAATCTGAAACAAAATTTAAAGATTTTGTGGTCATGTCCTTCAGTAAGAGTTCTACACACTCGGACAAAGAACCGTATTCTTCAGTAAAAGCATGAAGAACTGAATTCTATATTAAGAACGTAAAATATACATTGTTAAAAACACGAACTTTGAATTTTAGAGCTGGTTTGTCTAATTGAGCTCTCATTTTATAAATGACAAATATGAAAGCCCAGAGAGTTAAAGTGATTGTCCAAAGTTGCCCAAAACGTTGGAGAAATAAGTGGTACAGAGTCCGGTTCTTCTGCCACTTTGTCAACTGTTATTTGTGCTGTTCAGTCACTGAGGTATGGCCAGCGAAGCCTTTGCAAAACATGCTAAGGAAACAAATGTTTGAAAGCACCCGCTTATGCTCGAGGCAGGAGGGAAATTTCTTGAGTAAAAAGAAGAAAATGCAGGAGAAATCATTTTATTAACTGACAGTTTTAAAGAATAAAGTGACTAGCAGTCTAGAAAATTAGCCTTCTTGTTCTGTAGTCACCAGTTTAATTTTCTGCTAAATTTTGGCTAAGGGATTATCAATGGAGCAATGACTAAACAGTAAAGATTTTTTATAACTCGCTACTTTTGGATGTCCCCAAATTGGCATGGATTTAAAACAGATCCCTTTGGCTTATTTTCCTTTGTTGCCATTTATTAAGAACAAATAAAATAGTGAAAAATTGAATTGTTTTTCCCACAGCTTCTTGCTTGAAATGAATTTGTTCTGATATACAAAGGCACAAATTAAAGCCTATATTTTTCTAAAATGTAATTTGCAATGTTAGTTGTTTTCTACCAGCTTTTGATGCTTTTCTTTAGGATCATAGCGTCTAAATTGTACCTGAGGGGAAAACAGATATGTCCTCTTTTGTTTTTTTCTTGATTTAACTAAGAGATATTTCTCCTAATCTTGAAATTCTCTGGATAAATCACTGAGGTTTTCTTGGCTGGGGAATTTTAGAAGTCAGTGTTCAAATACTTATATTACTAGAAAAATAAAAATTATAGAGCATATGTATATATATTAAAAAGCAACAAGTTAATATAGCAATCTGCAGTTTTTGCTATAGATTAAAGTCCATATTTACATAAATATTGTCAAAATATTTATAGCTTAAATTTAAATAACTGAAAAATTTCTAGTCTTGTCAACATTTGGACATTAACTGTAGGTTTATATTTTTGAGTAGGAATATCAGCCTACAGAGCTCAGACCTACTTAGCTTCACAAAGAACAACCCTTAACTTAAACATTGAGGGTAATAAACTTATTTGATGGATATCAACATTCTATGGCAATGATATTAAAATAAATTTCCACTCCAAATCACATGTGGCATGTATTCTTATCATATTCTTTTTAGGGGGTATTTATCATGTTTTGATTTTGGAAATAGATTCACAACAAAATCATTACAGCACACTGTAGTATCAACAACATTGAACGCTAACTTGTAAGTATTTGGATCACCCTAGCATGCATTAAATTATATGGAACCTAAGCTATTATTTTCTCTCAAATATAACGCATAAAATGTAATGATAATAGTAATGCTTGTAATAATAACAATGGCTTTCACTTACATATTCACAACTCTGCACCAGGTACTGTATTAAATCTTTTACATATATTAAATCATTTCATTTTCACATCCTATTATTACTCCCATTTTACAGATGTGATACAAATTGACTCTCCCCCCAAGGCCACATATCTGGTTTGTGGTAGAGTCAGTTTTCAAACCATAGTAGAATATCTCCAGAATTCAAACTCTAGAAATAGTTTAATTCTTTCTAATGGATTAAATAAAAAGCTAAACAAAGAAACCAAAAATAAATACCTACTATTTCAGCTTAAAAATGATAATGATATAGAACCAAAGTTTATTTAAGCTATGACAGTGTAAGTCATAAAAGACAATCTAAATTCTTCCTGTTGATTAATTCAGTATTCTCAGTTCATTAGCTTTTGACATGGTTGAGTCAGATGCAGTAAAAATGCCATTTTGTAGAAATTTTACCTTTAAAAAAAATATGTTGAAATAGACTAGAACTACTCCCTGCCTGAAGACTCTTGGATGATACTCAACTAAAGCTGCTGAAAGAACAGGACACCTGAGCTCTAGTCCTGATTTGGAATATTTTAAGCCAATCCCCAAGGACCTCATTTCCTTCATCTATAAATTGCTCGGGCTGAGCAAGATGACCGTCAATGCCCTTGAATTTAGGATAGCTTTGTGGAATGACACATCTTTATGTTTGGTCCTGGTCAGGACACTGACGTCCTCAGGGAATTATTGGCAGAATAAGGACAGGGCTCTGGCCTTACCAGCCTGGCAAAAGGCCACGAGTTCACCCAAAGTACCACGTTATTGATTTGCCTCAACTAGTAAAGCAGCCCTGCTGGTGTCACACCCTCTGTGCAGTGTTATTTTGTTTCTACTTTGTGCTTTGTGCTTTTTACTGGGAGCTTCTAGCTCTGACCTGTCCCTTTACCTTTGAAATTTAATTTTACCTTCTTCAGTCCCTTGTGAAGTGGCTCTGAACAGGAGTGATCGGGATTCCTACCTTATCGCCTGTCTTAAAGCTGGCTCTCTAGCTTTATATGCACACGCAGCTTCCTGACTGCTTAGTGACAAATTAACCCAGTTTTGATGTTTTCTCTTTGATGCTCAGGGATTTTTGAAATATTAATGCTTGTTTGGGTGAATTTATTTGACTTTCTTCTCAGAAATATTTGTATTTTCATTTTTAGTCATTCCAATGTCTGTCCTTTAATCACATTTCTTTAATTTGATTGCCTTTTAATTATAAAAGTTGGAATAAACTGAGTCAGCTCAAACATGGCTGGCTGTACAATCTGGACACAGTCTCATGTCCTAAAATATCAGAGAAAGTGAATTCATCTACCCTTTTCTCTGTAGGTAATCTTTAACACCTTTAATCACTTTACATTTGAGGTATATATATCCAAAATCTATATCTATATATATATCTATATATATATATTTAATGTATATGACTTGATGCTATAAACATATCCCTTACTTCCAAAAGTTTCTTCCCACTTCTTTTACTTGTTATTTCTTTTGTGGTAAGAACAGTTATCTTAAGACCTACCCTCTTAGCAAAATTTTTACTATATAATACAGTATGACTAACTATAGGCCCTATGCTGTACTGCAGATTTCTAGGACTGATCTTGTATGATGAAACTTTATATTCATAAACTAATACCTCCCCATTTCCCTCTTCCATCAGCCCTGGAAACTAGCATTCTACTCTATGATTCTATCAATTTGATTGTTTTGGAATTCTCATATAAGCAGCATCGTGTGGTATCTGTCCTGTGCCTGGCTTTTTGACCTAATCAGGTTCATCTAAGTTGTCACAGAAAAAGGAGGTTACCTCCTTTTTTTACTTTAATATCTTTATTGATTTCAGAGAGAGGGGGAGAGAGATAGAAGCATCAATGATGAAAGGGTCATTGATCGGCTGCCTCCTGCACGCCCCCTACTGGGGATCGAGCCTACAGCCCGGGCATGTGCCCCGACCAGGAATCAAACCGCAATCTCCCGGATTCTAGGTTGATGCTCACTGAGCTATGCCTGGCCGGTTGGTTACCCTTTTTTTAGGCTGAATAATATTTCACTCTATGTATACACCATTTTTTCTTTACCCATTTATCTATTGATGCACACATAAATCATTTCCCTGTGTTGACTTTTCGTGAATCATGCTGCAATGAACATGGGAGTGCAGATATCGCTTTGAGGTTCTGACTTCAATCTCTCTGGATACAGACCCAGAAATAGGGTTAATGGATCATATGGAAGTTCTATTTTTAATTTTTTGAGGAACCACCACACTGTTTTCCCTAGTGGCTGTGCCTATCTACATGCCCTCCAACAGTGTAAAAGAGTTCCCTTTTCTCTATGTCTTTGCCAAAACTTGTTATCTTTAGGATTTTGATTATTTTTATAAGTATGAGGTTATATCTCATTGTGGCTTTGACTAAATTTCCCCAATGTGTAGTGATGTTCATCAGTCATCTTTTCATATACCTGTTGACCATTTGCATATGTTCTTTGGAGAAATGTCTACTCAGTTTCTTTGCCCAAATGAAACTTTATCTTATACCATACACAAACATTAACTCAAAATAGATTACAAACTTAAATGTAGGACCTGAAACCATAAAACTCTGAAGAAATCATAGGGTAAAGCTTCTTGACACTGGTCTTAGCAATGACTTCTTGGATATAACACCAACAGCACAGACAACAAAAGCAAAAGCAGGCAAGTGGGACTACATCAGACTAAAAAGCTTCTGCAGAGCAACAGAAGCAAGACTAAAAGGCAACCTGAGACACATTCAGGGGATCTATGATTACAAGCTGTGTATTAATATCATAAAATGACTTCCTTTTCCAGTGAGTTCAAGTTTTCACTGATTATGCAGAAAATTTGTGGATACAACTGCTGAGGCCTTAGAACAAATCAAGTGTGTGGGCAGCCAACTGTTGTAGTAGTTGTATTCTTCACCTCCATACACTCGAAAAAACAAAATAAATAAAATGAAAAGATAATTTCACTTGAGGATATTTGTGGTGATATTTATCAGTAAAATATTAACAATTTTATTCAATCTCAACATGAGCCCACGTCTTTTTAATATTCTGTGTGATAAATTGGAAGGTGTGTGTCAGGCACTTCTGCACACAACACTTCTATGATGATTGTCTCCAGGAAAAGCTCTTGCCTTATACTTTAAGGTGTAAGTTGAAACAGACACTTTTTAATAGAAAAATATTTTACTTGAAAAAATTCAATGACAAAAGTACTATGGTAATTCAGATTTCACATCTGGCAGTCATTTTCTTAAAAACAAGAAACCTGTCACTTGTAACGGTCACTCTGAGTCTGACAGCTTCCCAATACTGAAAGACTTTGGATAAGATAAGTAGTGCTTTTTGAAAAATATTATATAATGAAATGTGTCAATATTTAGAAAATATACAACTTATTGAACCAATACTTTCTAAAGGTCTAATGCACAATGGTACAGATCATACTCGGGTAAAAATTGCCATTTGCAGTACAAGATAAACCAGTAAACTTTAGTGTGGTGGAATACAAAAAAATCCCTGGTACACTTTCATGTTTCACATTACAACTAGCCTTTGAGAAACTACCACGGGTATAGTTTTGGCACAGTATCAAATAAGAATATCCAAAGTGAATTAAAATGTTTATTAAAATATATCTTCCTTTACTTACATATCTTTGTAAAGGCAAATTTTCATCACATATTTCAACCAAAACAGCATAGTTTGACTATGGAAGCAGATATTAGAATGCAGGTAAATTCTATTAAGCCTCACATTAAAAAGATTTTAACACATTAAAACAGGGCTGAACTTCTCACTATTTCTTCATCTAAAAATAGAGTTATTTATATAATAATGGGATGAATCGATGCTATAGAAAAACACTCCCTTCCTGAGGTTGTAAAATGTTCCACTTTCTCTCTATTGCTCAACCAACCAACCCACAATCCTATGACTCAAAAACACCGAGTCTGGAAAGTGAATTTAATAATTTAAAATGAATTCACCCAGTCAGCCAGCTTAAAATCTTACCTTAAAATGATAATGGCAGGCAAAAAAATGTAAAGCAACCTACTTTTTAATATTCCTGCACTATATTTTAGTAGGTAAGAATAAAATGGTCCCCTTTCAAGGATGAACAACCAATAAAAGCATGGCAGTATAAAATAATACTGGCATATTAGATCTAGAAGATAAGTTTACTTAAAATAAATTTATTCAGATGTGATCATAAGTGGCAGACCAAGTACCTACAAAATTTTCTCGTCTATAAAGCAAAGAGAAATAGGCAAAAATTGTCAGAATAGACTTTCTCAAAACTCTAGAAATTAACCAAAAGCTTGCACCAATCCACAGAGCATTTCTTCACAAAAATGTTTAAATCTTAGTAAAAACAGATATTTTTGTGACATTTTAAATTACCCACTTTCCATTCTCTTCTTCCTAAACCATGGTAGCCTGAAAATCAATAGCTACAAGCCACAACTTATGGTGAAAACCAGCAGCCTAATAAACATTATGGGCCAGAATGGGGTTAGAGCTCTTTCAAGTTCTTTTTCTCAATTTTTACTGTTTCACTGTGCAGAAAGTCTGTGGGGGTAAAAAACTGCTCACAAACACTGTCTTTATTTAACCTCAAATAGAACTCATCTATTGCAAGAAGTCTTTTCCTCAGGAACATTTGTTGAAAATAATCGGTGGCAATTGTGTGAGACTGGAATTGCCTTACACAGTGATAGTAGTTGGGGGATACAACAAAATACCCCAAAGAAAAATCTTAAAAGGAGTATCTAAAAAACAAAATCACTGGAAGAGGCTTTGGAAAGTTGTGATAATTTTCTGAGAATCTAGAAGACCACACATGTGCAGGGCTGCTCAAACACCCAAAAAAAGAGCTGAGAAGGCCAGAAGTTCTCGTCTGTGCCTGACCTTGTGGTTCTGCACAATGAAGTGAAGGCTAAGGCATAGTTCTAAACTGCACAGCTAGATGTTGATGGCATTCTCTAAAACACACAGCCCTTCAGCAAGATTAGGAAATTTTATGTTCCCAATGATTTGAGGAAGTATTTACACAGTCATTGGCTTACCACTAGCTAATAGGGCAGTGACTTCAGGTGAAGTTGGCATACTAACATCATAAACAGTACTCAAAAGTTAAAAATCATTAGAAAGACAACATTATAAATTGATAAAAGGGTCAATCCCTTAAGAAGATATACAATTATAAATAAATAAATATATATATATATATATATATATATATATATATATATATATATATACACATATATATATATGCATCTTAAAACAGAGCACCAAAATACAGGAAGCAAAAACTGGCAGAAATGAAGAGAGAAACAAATGACTCAATAATCATAGTTGGAGACTTCAATATTCTAACTTCAGTAACGCATAGATCAACTAGGTAGAAGGTCAACAAAGAAACAGAAGACTTGAGCAACATTATAATTAGGCCAACTAGCCCTAACAGACATCTATACACTACTTCATCCAATAGAAGAATGCACATTCTTTGCATGTGTATTTGCACATGGAACAGAATAGGCCACAGGTTAGGCCATAAATCAAGTCTCAATGAATTTTAAAAGATTAAAATTATACAAAATGCATCAAAACGTATCATAATGGAATGAAGTTGAAAATCAATAAACCATAGAAATTTGGGATATTTCATAAGTATGTAGATATTAAGCAACATGGCCCTGAATGATCAGTAGGTTATTTGCCGATATAAAGGTTCTTTCATTTACACACCCAGCCCTTCAGAATAAGTAAATTCCTCAATAATTATTTTCCTGTTTTATCAAGACCTTACATGTTTTTAACCATTTTTTCATATATCTAAGATAGGATTAATTTAATAAGTTAATTAAACACAAGACCTTAAAGATGGTAACTTTTAAGGTAGAATTGGCATAAAGATTGACAGGTTTCCATTCTCAAAATTCACATGTGGCATTAAAACTTTACATCACTCAAACTCTTCCTTTGGGAAGGAAAGCTGAAAATAACCAATAGTGAACATGGAAAGAGATTCTGTTTGTCCTGTTTCACTTAAATATATTCTAATTTATGATAGGGAAAAGAGAAGAGGTTTTCCATGTCTTTCATGTTAATAGGGCAGCCTTCCTTGTTTCTCTAATTGCACTAAAAAACTAAAGATGTTCACAAAAATCAACATGACTGATTTGCCTTTTACAAACAGAGGGAGCTTATTTAGTGCCTATAAGCAATTTGTGTATAATAGAGATGCCATTTCTTCAAATGAGTTCTTTAATGAGCCTTTGTCTCATAGCCTAATTGTGCTTTTTACTTTATCCCCAAAATGTTCTGGTGTCTTCTGTGCAAACCTCTAGGAACATGCCTACCTGGAGAAATTCTAGTGTGGCCACCTTAGGTAATGAAAGAAAAGAGGGTGATTTGCTTTGGAAAATTAGCTTTGGAAAGGGCCTCTTAAATATTTAAATGCTCTAATAATTTGTGTTCAAGAATAAGACTAACTGCCCAGCGGTTGGGCATCGATCTATGATCCAGATCATGGTTTGATTCCCCATCAGGGCACATGCCCGGGTTGCAGGCTTGATCCCCATTTGGAGGTGTGCAGGAGGCAGCCGATCAATGACCCTCATCATTGATTTTCTATCTCTCTCTCTCCATCTCTTTCCTCTCTCTGAAATCAATAAAGATACATATTTTTTAAAAAGACTGACTTGTTGAGTACATTGTTTATTGATTCTTGTTTCACTCAATTTTTCTAAAACCTATGAAAGCAATCGTGTTTCTTTATTTGTTCCTAACCAACCTACTACAGGTTGTTCATAAAGTATAACTATACTTTAACCTTATTTTACTTTTAGGTAACTACATACTGTTAAATACAGTTCACTTAAAAAGCTATTAATATTCAAATACCTAAGAAAAATATTCTGTGGTCAGGGAATATGTGTCTGATACTATTAAAGTTTGGGGAAGATGCGGCAAGAAATAAATGCTATCAGAATTAAATACTTCAGTGAAAAATTTCTCCTGGCAGTTTTCAATAAAATCAATTCAAAAAATAATGCTTCATACCAACATCTGAAGTGCAGATAGAATCTGTTTTCATTTATTTCTATTAAGCAATCATTTCTCCATGTTGCACTTAATTAAGCTATTGTTTCCCTCATTAAATATGCCTTTGAATTTTTTAAAAATGCTGTTCTCCCTAACACAGCAAATGTGAGAAGTCAAATACCATTTTCAGTAAATACAAGATGTGTGTATATGTTGACTTTTATACTTAAGAAAATAAGGAGAAATATTAAATAATGTATGTTTGTATAAGTCCTTTGAATCACCTGCAAGTGTCTCCTTATTGCAAACACAATCAGTTTATTAGAAATCTTGACTTGAGAATATGAGGCTTCATTGCTTCTCCAGTCATTCTGAGCCCACCGCAAACATCTCCTGTTAAGTAGGTCTCTTAACATCTTAGGCCACTATGCTTTGGGAAATTTTTTTCCTGTCTTTTTGTTGTTGTTGTTTACTTACTAGAGCAAACTCTTTAGTTGGGAAAGCCTAAGCTAAGTTGAATGTTAATTTTATTTGGCTAAAGAGCCAAAGAGGGCTCTTTGGCTCTTTCTTAACTCTCTAATAAACTCGGAAAATCCTGCCAAATCCTACCCTCTTAAAAAAAAAAAAGTTAAAAGAAATATTGGACAATATAAAGAATATGAAGAGGCTAGGAAATGGAGTGTTACAAAAACTTGTATAACAAATAATTGTGTCTTTTATTTTGAATTTGGTAACTTTACAATGTTCTCAACTAGAATTATGATAGAGTCCATGGAAGAACCATATCACTTTTTATAGTATATTTTGGTGCCAAAAGAAGATTGCCAAAATTATATTGAATCTGTAGGCCCCTTTTCCAGGTGAATAAATAATCAAAAAGGTTTTAGCAACTATAAAGCAAACAGCACTATTTCAGTCAGGGATCTTGGTGGAAGGCAAAACTCACAAATCTTTGCCCATATACACAGATGAGGTGTTTATTTAAAACCTGTCTAACCTGGGCAACAGACACCCCTCTTCTCTTATCATAGAATCACAAATGACCTAGACTCAACCCATTGGATGAACCTGCCCAAGACTGAATCTTTCAGAAAGAATACATTTGCGGGGCGAGTTGAAACTGTTCAGGTCAGTCATGGTGCCATTAAGAAATCCCACAGCAACGCTGAGCAATATTGAGGAGAGTCCAGTGGTGGAAGTTCTACTGGCTGCTTCCTGAAGCTTCCCTTGGTTTCTGAGCCTAACTAGCTGCTCTTTCTGTATATTACATGAATACCAAACATGTTTTCAATACACTGCTTCCCTCCAAAAAGGAAGTGGCTGCAGTAACACAGAGTAAGAATTCAAATTCAGATCAGGAAAAAATTTCTGAGGCATCTATCATGGAAGAAGCACAGTGCATTTTAATAAAAGAGGAAAAACTAAAAGTAGGATGAAAATCGTATACAATTAAGATGCAACTAAAGTGTTTAGGTGAATTGTAACTGCTTCAGAAAGGAATCAAATTGCTCTTTGGGTTCTGATCATTTTCTGTCACCTTAGAGGGGAAAAAAATGTGATTTTCAAAGTAGCAGAAAGGGCAACTCTCCTTTTAAAAACAATAATGGAGATGATCTACTGACTGCCAATCCTTTGTTATGTAATTAACTTGTATTATAAATGCATAATTTTTCTATGAAATATGGTATGTACACCCAAAAGAGAATATGTTAAAAGTCATGTCTGAAATAATGTCATCTCTTAGAAAATTTTCACCAAATGCACAATTTTCTAAAGTGTCTGCATGACAAGCTTCGGCTAGACCCTTTTTTTAGCTTTCAGATTTTCAGTGCCCCTTTCTCATCTGATTCTTCAAATCAGGCATCTTTCCTCACCCCTTCAGAATCTAGGCTACATGGACTCCAAATAAGCTTAAAATAAGAGAACTGTATATAAAGGACAAATAAAGGTATAAAAGTGACCTTTAGATAAATTTAGTTCCACCATTTAAAGTTGATGAAGTAGCTGATGATTTTTAAATTTAACAACACAATCTAAACATCTTAAACATAATTTTCCAGAAAATAACTAGTTTGAATCTGTTGGAGAGCCTAGAGAACGGTTTTACTCATCTGATGCTGTGAATGCCACACGCTGAGTGAGATGGATATGCATTTACTTGGTTAATGAGACCACCTTCAAACTCCGAGTACTCAAATTAAAATAAATCACCAGGAAACTACATCAGTGGTCATAGAAAAGAAGTAAAAAAGTTCATAAATTGCAAACCAAGGAAATATTACACACTACCAAAATACCCCGTTTCACCAGTTCTAAGACCTCATCAGTTATAAAATGCAATCTGATCTAATATTCCACCAACAATCTTTAAAACATTGGCAATTCATACATGACATACCACTTTTCCTACTGTCTTTACTTATGCCCACTTCACACTCTCCCAAGCACAATTTCCAATTAACATCCGAAAATACTGAACTGTCAATCCTCTCAGAAGGAAAAAGAAAATTTACAAAAGAAGTTAGAATGTCCCCTGCCATGCATTTTCTTGTAGAAATCAGAACCAAGGAATTATCTTGTCTATTTCATCAAGTGCTAGTAATACCACATATCAAGATTTAGAAGCCTTTACTCCACTGACTGCAGCCACCAAACCTGTGCTCTAGCCAAAACATATTTGTTATATTTACAGAACAACCACTATTTTCAGACACATCCACATCTCCTTTGGTGCTAACAGGAGGAAAAAATGCCCTATTAAAAGCTTCAAGGACACGGGTCTCTATTTAACCACAGCAACTGTCTTATTGCAGAGCATTTTCTGAAGGGCAAATTGTGCATATCATTCTTGGAAATAACATAAAACAATCATTAACTGTAGTCAGTGGCGGTTTTAGAATTAATAAAGAGGAGAGGCTTGCAGGGACTGATTGCTGTGTTAGGCAGAGCATGGTGACTTTTTTTGAATCAACACCTCCATGGTTCTTTACATAAGGCTGAAAAACTTCTAATTTTCTATCAAAGTTAGAAGTGAGTGGTTTAGCTGATGGAGATCATGGGGAGGAAGAGATCAGCCCAAAGTGCACCTTGGTGCCTACCACATTCTAGACTGATGATGGTAACCAACATGCACCCTCAGATCATCATTCCAGGCGGAGCCAAGTGCAGTGTGTTTCCGCAGAACCCGTAGACCGTGATGTGCTCCCATGAAGGAAGTGCACATCCCATTAAATTCCGACGAAAAGTAGTGAGATGGCCTCCACGGGGAAGATGCCTCCTTCAAGACAAATGTTCTCTAACAAAGTTTAAAAACAAAATTATTAAGTACAAGAATTCCTTTCTAAAACTTTCCTTCCTATTCATTTTTTACTTTGAAGCACCTTTTTAGTACCCGAAGATCTGTGTTTTCATTTTTATTTTCAACTTAAAATTCATCAATTATAAAGGTCTGTAGGGCAACGCAAAAGTAGTTTGCACGTGAATAACAGCATTATATCTATGGATACATATGTTATTTCTAGCCGATATTAATAATGATAAATTTTACATCACATTGATTTTTTACCTCTAGACAGCAGAAACTACATCATAAATCATGACTCCATTGTTGCTTCTGGGTGTGAGCTATGCATAGTGGGAAAACTAGACACACTGCATGTGGGAGATTGTAAGAAAGAAGTTCTGCATGTATTAAATGTAATATGCAGCTCTAGACACTGCTCTATTATAATTGCCTGGGGTAAAAGTGTTTATTTTGTGGCCCTGGCTGGTTTTGCTCAGTGGTTAGAGCATCCGCCTTCAGACTGAAGGGTCTCATGCTTGATTCTGGTCAAGGGCACGTACATTAGTTGCAGGCAATACACCACTTCTTTTTTATCCATTTATTCATCAATGGACACTTAGGTTGTTTCTCCATCTTGGCTATTGTAAATAATGCTGCTATGACCATAGGGGTGCATATATCTTTTGAATTAGTGTTTTTAATTAAATTTAGTAGGGTGACATTGGTTAATGAAATTCTATAGCTTTCAAATGTACACTTCTCAAATGAGTGTTTTTATATTCTTCAGATAAATACCCAGGAGTAGAATAGCAGGAACATATGACAGTTCAATTTTTAATTTTTGAGGAATCTCCATAGTGTTTTCTATAGCGGCTGCACGAATTTACATACCTACCAACGGTTACTAGGGTTCCCTATTCTCCACGTCCTCTCTAACACTGGTTACTGGATGTTCAGTATGAGTGTGTTTAGCTTTGTAAGAAGGTGCCAACTGTTTCCAAAGTGGCTGTATCATTTTTACCTTCCAGTAGCAATGAACGAGAGTTCTTGTTGCTCCACATCCCTGTTACCACTTGGAGTTGTCACTGTTCTATATTTTGGCCATTTTAATAGGTGTGTAGTGGTATCTCATTAAAATAAATTTCGGGAAATTCTCAGTCATTATTATTTCAAATACTACTTCTATTTCTTCCTCTTTTTCTTTTTCTTCTGGCATTTCCATTATGCATATGTTGTTATTCCTTTTGTAGTTTTCTCAGTCTTTGAATATTCTGTTCTATTATTTTAGGTTTTTATTCTCTTTGCTTTTCAGTTTTGGTAGTTTCTATTGTGATATCCTCAAGTTCAGAAATTCTTTCCTCCACCATGTCCTACTAATAAGCCCATCAAAGAAAATTTTCATGTGTATTACAATGTTTTCCATCTCTAGAACTTCCCTTGAGTTCATTCTTAGGATTTTCATCACTCTGCTTATATTTCCCATCTGTTCTTGCATGCTGTTTACTCTATCCTTTACAGCCCTTAGCATATCAATCATAGTTGCTTTAAATTCCCCATCTGATAATTCCAACATCCCTGCCCTGTCTGGTTCTGATGCCTGCTTTGTGTCTTCAAATTGTTGGGGGTATTTTTCCTTTTGGTATGCCTTGTAATTTTTCTTGACAGCCAAACATGATGTACTGTGTAAAAGAACTGCTATAAATGGGACTTCAGTTATGTGGTGATAGGGTTCGGAGGGTTGGGGGGAGCATTCTATAGTCCTATGACTATGTCTCAGTCTTTCAGTGGGCCTGTGCATCTAAACTATACACTTCAGAGTGTTTCTCTGTTATCCACACACACACACACCCTGTTACATGGGACAGGATGGCTAGAAAGGCTAGAGTTGGGTGCTTTCCTTCCCCCAGTTCCATTAGGCTCTCATAATACCTCTGCAGGTTGGGCTCTGGTTAACTAGTGTCTCCTGAGGGCAGGCCTTATTGAGAATAACAACATGCTCTGACAGATTTCAAAATGGTTCCTTTTCCTCTTGCCCTGTCAAAGCATTAGTTGTTTTGCCTGTTTTTATTGTTGCTTCATTTTTTCTGGTATTAAATTTGTGATCCTGGAGATAAACCTCACAAAACTGTGGGATCATCCCTGTGACTGAATCCTCCTAGAAATTTTAACTCTCCAAGTTGCCCACACTGAGCCTTCATTGAGCATGTCATCAACTACAGTTCAGGTTTTCCTACCCCCGCTCCAGGGTCCATGGGCGGGTTTTGCTCTTGAGTCTGCTCCAGTCAGCCAGCCATGATTCCCTGTATTCGCCTGTTTCTTTAATCTTGGGGGGCAGCGGGGGGTGGGGGGCAGCAGTGTGCCCTGTGTCCTCACCTCTTTCATGGATCCTAGAAGAGCTATTGATTTTTCAGACTGTTCAGATTTTTACTTGTTAGCACCAAGTGGCCAATTCGAAACTCCTTATATGTAGAACTGAAAAACAAATGTCTCATTGAATTTTTACTTTGTTGGTATTGTTTTAGGGGTTTTGTCTGTGTTTGGGGGGGGGTGTTGCCTTTTTTATCATCACTATTATTTTCTATTGTTTCAGAAAATTTAGCTGACATTAAAAATTATAAAAGTCATGAAGGAAGGAAGTAAAATTAATAACTTGTAAAAACTGTATATTATTGGTTACCTATTAAAAGAACTTTTTTTTGAAATTTTAATTTCTGAAATTTTCTTCTGAATTTTAATTTATGGACCTCTGAATTTACAATCAGTATTATGTATATTGCTCTCTGTAGGTACCCAATTATATGCATGACTAACTATTCAGAACCCATGAATATGTTAAGATTACATGACAAAGGTGAATTAAGGTAGCAGATGTAATTAAGTTTGCTAACTGACCTTGAAATGGGAGATTATACTGGATAAACAGGGCAGCCCCAATGTAATTACAAGGGTCATATAAGTGGGAGGGAAAAAACAGAAGAGACTCAGAGAAATGCCAGCATGAAAAGGACTCAGCTGTCTACTGTCTTTGGTGATGGAGAAAGCGGACCATGAACCAAGAAATGCAGGCAGACTCTAGAAGGTGAAAAAGGCAAGAAACAGATTTTTTTATAGTCTCCAAAAGGAACACAGCCCTGCCAATACCTTGATTTTAGACCAGTGACACTCATTTCAGACTTATAACCCCCAGAACTACAAGATAATCCATTTGTGTTTCTTTAAGCCAGTAAATCTGTGGCATTTTATTACCGTGGCAATAGAAAATGAATATATCCTCTTAGCCTTACCTTATATATAATGCTTGTTTATGTTACAACACGACATCTTTCTTTATAATTATCCTTGAACAAGTAAAAATCTATCCAGTAATGAGTTTTGTCAAAATGTAGAGCTGTGATCACCATTGTCTCACTCTATAACCACTTCGGTGTTTTTTAAATCTCTTTCTTGGACGTAGATGTGAAAAGTATCGTTTTTAATACAATTTTTAATTTCTAACAGCCACTTGCGTGTTGTAAATAAGATTTTTTTCCTAGTATTTAGTAAATTCTCTGAACCTTGTGAAAAATTAAAATCTTCTCTTCTGTCTACTACCAGAATTCTTCCTGTATCTACTCAGTTTCATGGAATTAATTATGTAAAGTCTGCCTGCATAGTTGTAATTTGTCACTTCCATACACATTATTTTTTAGAGCTACATTTATTTAATTAATCCAGAATGTGATGTGTGGGGATTGAAACCCAATAAGTAATTTGTTTTTGCTATAGAATAGCTACTCTGCTTTTTTGTCTGCAATGGATTTTGAATATTTAGATAAGGTGTGGACAGTGAAAAAGAGACAAAGTAAATTTCTACCTACTTTCATGTTGGCATAGCATTCCTAACCTACCACATGTTTTTAATTAATTTTACTGGGGTGACATTGGTTAATATGAGTTTCAAGTGCACACCAGTTTCATTCCACTGGCATTGGAGTTAATGGAAATTTTCTTACACACCATTTGAACTGAGAAGCCTGTCTTCAATTCTCAGCAAACAACTCTTTTGGCAGTGGTTTCTTGCCCTTATGTCTGCTCATCTCATTACAAGACAAATTTGTGCTGCCCTTTTGAAAACATCTCCTAATAAAGAAACTAAGCACTACAATCAGCCCACAATGATAAGACATAAATTGTTGTCATTTACCAGCAGTGTCCTTGAAATTGGTAAATTCCCAGTGTGAAAGGAACCCTTTGTCCCTGCCAAAGTCCTTTTCATGTTTTGATTAATACCTTACCTAAATATCCAGAATAATGGCAGAAGTGAAGCCATCGATGAATGCCAGTAGATAGGAAATTTCGGTTAATTATTTTTAGCTTACCACTCTGCTGTTTCCACACTCAAAGCCAGCAGAATTGACTGAAATGGTCTCCTGTGACCAGGTCAAATATCTCAAAAGGTACAGGGTCCTGTAGGGATATGGCTAAGATGATGCTAATCGAAGGATGGATTCTGTGAACGTAAATCCAGAGGACTAACTGATCAGGGAATGAAAGTTAGCCAGAGGTTAAAATGTGCATATAAAATAGTATCTTTTAATCTAGGTAGATACCAAGCAGAAGGGTCTTGACAACTGGCAGTTACAGAACCTCAGAGAGACAGGTTGTTAACAACAGAAATCAGGGGTTCCAGCACAGGGAAATGGGAAACCAAAGTGGAGATCAGAAACCAAGAGACTAAAGCACCAGAATTTGGCTCTCCTAGAGAACAGCTGATCTGGATTCATAATTGTTCCAGGCTGACAGACCCAACCACGCAAAGCTTTACGACTGCTCTCAAGGCTTGAGTGATAAATGCTCTTCTACAGGCATCCCTTAGTCACCCTCTCCTAAGACCAACTTACAAGTGAGGCATGCATGTCTAGAAGGCTGCCCTATCTTAGCTCAGACCACTTCTCCCTCTTCTCTCAGCACCAGCTCATCTCTTCTTCTTTGAATGAGCTTCCACCTGCTAGAAATTGGTGGGGATGTGTCTTCTGAAGGGTTAGAAACATATATTTGGATCTTATAATGAGAAAATTTATTCAATGCCTCTGTCATTTAGGGTTCTTCACAAACTGATTCCAGATAGCTCAATGATTTAGTCAAGAATATTTATTTTAAAAGATACTCAGAAACTTACAACATCAAAGGAAACACTAATAAAGCAACTGGGCCTTAGGGGAAAAACTGGAATCAAGGCAGTCAACGAGCAGAACTCATGAACTTTGTTATCAAATGGCTTAGCATCAACTGCTTATATCATGCATATTCCCAGGAGGAAATCTGGCAGGTCCAGAAGAGACCAGATTCTCACCTAGGGCTGAGACTGGGAGGTGGGTATATGATAAACCATTCCAGTAACACACACTGCATCTCCACTGCCTGGCTCATTAGCTGACATAGCTAGTGCTCAAAAATGAGTCTTGAATTTAAATATTCTAAATAACAAATTTCTTTTGACGAAGGCACATATTGGTTGATAGTTGCTAAGATCCTATATTTCTGTTCTTGTAATTCTTTTCAAATCCTTCTATGCTTCTGCTTTTATTTGAAGTTACAGTCTCTAAGCGTAGCTGCTCTTTAGGAATTCCTGTCTCACCAGAAACAGCACCCGAGCAAAACTGCATCTGAGCTTGACCACAAATCAATTCTTTTCATCCTAGTCTTGCTAACTTAAATATTGATCTGTGTCACAACATCACCTGGGTTTGTTCATTAATATTTAATCATTTTACATTACTTCAAGCATGCAGACATCTTCATGGTTCACTAATTCATTCATTTGTCAGTCATGCGGCCAAATGTCTAATAACCTGTCTCAGAAGAAAACGTGTATGTCCCTTTTAAAGACATTTTGAAGACCAATCCAGTTCAAGCAAATCATTGCCCTATTGCTTGTCATCTAGATCATTATCTAACTAAAATGTGTACCTGGGAGCACTACATATTCTAAAGCAGCGGTGATGAAAAGCACTATATTTTATGCCGAAAGATTCTACACAAATGATTTGTTGGTAAATAAATAGCTGGGACATAAAACAGAGTATAAATATAACAGACCTATATATAAGATTCAGGTTTGGTCAGCTACTGACACACAGACTCCAATAAGTTATTTTCTAAATACAATTCTCTAATAAAAGGAACAAGAGCTCCTTAATGAAATGGCTGATTTGGACAATAGAACAGAGAATATACAAAAATATGAAATGAGCCTGTAACATCTTGTGTTATCCAAAAGGGAAGTGCTGATGGAAAGCCAGGAGGAAGGAAGGGGAAGGGAGGGGAGGGGAGGGGAGGGGAGGGGAGGGGAGGGGAGGGGAGGGGAGGGGAGGGGAGGGGAGGGGAGGGGAGGGGAGGGGAGGGGAGGGGAGGGGAGGGGAGGGGAGGGGAGGGGAGGGGAGGGGAGGGGAGGGAAGGGGAGGGGAGGGGAGGGGAGGGGAGGGGAGGGGAGGGAAGGGAAGGGAAGGGAAGGGAAGGGAAGGGAAGGGAAGGGAAGGGAAGGGAAGGGAAGGGAAGGGAAGGGAAGGGAAGGGAAGGGAAGGGAAGGGAAGGGAAGGGAAGGGAAGGGAAGGGAAGGGAAGGGAAGGGAAGGGAAGGGAAGGGAAGGGAAGGGAAGGGAAGGGAAGGGAAGGGAAGGAGGAAGGGAGGGGCATGTCAAAGTGATACAGTTGCCATTCTCCCAAAGGCTAAAGCTAAAGCAACTTGAGCAATAAAAGAAATAATAATATTGGATTAGAAGGCAAAGAACACAGTAAGTATTCTTGGGTCTCTAAGAATAAAATGAATGAGTAATTGGGAAGACAACTCTTTCTTATGGAATAATTCCAAGTAATAAATATAGATGGAATGCAGAAATTAGAAAATCCACATTTAAAAAAACACAGAATAATTTTTACAAGCAAGAACTCCCCTTACCTGTCCATAGATGGGCCCTCTAAAAGGAACTCAGTTGTCATAAATCCCCTCCCCAGGACTTTCATTAACTAGGGAAGATTAACTCATCACGGGAGAGGCTTTCCAAGAAACTAAAATGTCCAAAACAAAACAAAAATCCTCATTAGAGTTAGATTAGAACTGAAACTCCAGAAAACTAAGGAAGTACTAATAGTATCTCACTTTTGTTCAGTGTTTGCTAAATGCCAAACATTATCCTATATGCTTTAATTAATTTATGAAATCTTCATAATATCACAAGGTAGATATTACTATTATCCTCATTTTACAGGAATCAAAGCAATAGAGAGGATAAGTAACCTGCCAAAGACCACACAACTACTAGATGCGAAAATTTGAATCAAAGCAGGTTTATATATCCCAGGTCTAAGTGTATACTCACTACGTTACATGACTTAACTGAAATATATATATTATTGAATTTCTGGAATTTTGCAGGCAAGAATTCCTCTTACTTTGTGATTAATTGTGAATTGGGTTTACTTAATTTTCTCAAAGTATTGTTTTTTATTTCAATTATATTCTTACATGTTTATTTTTATGTCATTTTGACCTATTGCTATAAATCATAGTCTCAGGAAAAATACATTTACAGGAGACTGTTTTTACAAATTGAATATTCCTTAAAATCAAACTATTCTACATGTTTCATGAGTGGAGGGGAGGCTCATAGTTGTAACACCTATTTTCTATCATATAAAAATTTAATCTTATTTAACTCAGTCTAAACAAGATAGAGAATCTCTCATTGTTTTCGGTTCAAGAACTATTTATTATCTTGTGACTTTTGTCAGAAAATTTTACCCACTTTTTAGCATAATTATTAAATGAATAATTGGTGGCCAAATTTTCTGTGATTTAGGATCAATTTAGCAAACCAAAGTTTTAGCAAGTGTGCTGGCATAGTGCTAAAGGTATTTTCCATCCAAGCATCCAAATCACTGTCAGGTCCACAAGGATTTACTCAGGGCTTTGGTTTTGGTTTCTGTTTGGGTGGGACGATACATTTTATTTTATTTTTTATTTTGAGACTGTATTATTGGAACTTTCCAAAAAATTCTAATTTGTAGAAGAGTAGATAACTTTAAATGGAGAGTCCCTTAGATAGAGATTGTCCTGATATGAAAAATTGCAGACATATATCATGGGATAATCAGCCTCAGACAGATGGATCCAAAACACATTCTAGACTTTTCCAGGCAAAGCTGTTTTTGAAAACCAGAAGACCAATCATTCTTAGTCAAAGATACTTTCCCAAAGAATTTGTATTTATCTCATTGTTTATTTTTTCAGAAAATCATTTACATTTTTACCAAAATATTGTTAAAAATTAACATTTGTCACATGTTGGCTTGTGAATAAAAAGTATCTATTTCAAAACAAAAGAAAATTTGCAAAAAGCAGAACTAAATGAAAACAATAGGAAAGTTTTTTATGCTTCAGGCATTTGTCTAAAGGCTTTTCCTAATATTTATCTATTTTATTTAGCAAAACCTTTCTAAAAATTAGAAGTAGTGTATTCTTCCAGATCACCCTGAATCAAATTAACCTGCTTAAAATTAATACAGAATGATGACAACACTAAATTGTTCTTTCTACCTATTCAAGAATCAACGATGTCTTTACTACCTCCCTCAGAATGTCCAGATTGGTCCCTGCTTAGCTCTATTCCTGGCATGCAGAATATTAGAATGAATCTCAAATTTCATATAAGTCTCTAGGGAACCAAAGGAGACAGCTGATCATAGGAATGCTGTGTCGTTTTGCCCTTAATTAATTTCATCTTTTGTTAAGAATTTAATTTCCCTTTTCAGGAAGGGGAGAATACTTTATTTACAATTAAATGTCCTAATACTCTAAAGTAATCCTCCAGCTTCTCTCTGAATAATTAATTATTCACATGAGGAAATTCTTCCAACCGGAACCCTGGTGTTGGCCACTTGAAGAGTATTGTGGTCACGTGTACTATGAACTTCTCCTTCGATGGTCACAGGAATGACATCCACCCCACCCCATCTATGTCTGTGTCCATGGGTCATGCATTTATGCATATAAGTTCTTTGATTAATCTCTCCCCACCCCCACCTTCCCTCTGAGATCCCTCAGTCTGACCCATGCTTCTGTGTCTCTGGACCTATTTTATTCATCGAATTATTTTGTTCATTAGATTCCACATATGAGTGAGATCATGTGATACTTGTCTTTCTCTGACTGGCTTATTTTGCTTAGCATAATACTCTCCAGTTCCATCCATGCTGTCCCAAAGGGTAAGAGATCCTTCTTTTTTACAGCTGCCTAGTATTCCAGGGTGTAAATGTCCCACAGCTTTTTTATCCACTCAGCTACTGGTGGGAATGCAGACTGGTGCAGCCACTGTGGAAAACAATCTGACGTTTCCTCAGAAACTTAAAAATTGATCTGCCACTTGACCCAGTGATCCCACTTCTAGGAATATATCCTAAGAATCCTGAAACACCAATCACAAAGAACTTATGCACCCCTATGTTCATAGCAGTGCAATTTACTATAGCTAAGATCTGGAAACAGCCCAAGTGCCCAGCAGTAGATGAGTGGGTAAGCAGCTTTTTGAAAGCTAATTTTCAACTGAGAGAAACCTCCCTGGGGACATCAGGGAGACACAGAGTCTTTAACAGCATTTTGTTTTCCTCAGCACATCTCCAGATTTTAACGTGCCTGGATTTAATGCACTAGGAACAAGCGTATGTTATCTTACCTAAAATCTCTTCTTGTGTCTGAAAAATCTACCACGAAAAAACTAGTTATTTGATATATTTATATATAAGGAGAAAAACTAAAATAATGAACAAAGAACAAATAATGGCAAATACCATGTCATGGGTATTTCTGAACATTTATTATTTTTCCTCTTAGTTTGTCTCTCAGATCAAATTCTACCATCATATTAATATGTTCAAAATGAAATATATTACTGAATTTACCTTCTCTTAAATGCTAATGCTTTATCCAAATGCTGTAATAATTCATCATAATCCATCTTTGAAAATAGATCACTTAGGAGAAAGTTAATTTAAGTCATCTTATAATCTAAAATTACAGTAAGGATAATTATGAATTGTCAGTAATAACTCTTACTGCAAACGTTTGACATTTTTCTCTACCAAATCTATTCTCTACATCAGTGCTTATGTAAATTATACATTCTCTGAAATTTTTTGTAATAGAGGTTTTTAAAAAAAGCTAAATTTCAAATTATTTTCTTTTCAGTGCAGCAAAACTTTAAGTGAATTCTCAAAATGAAGTGTTATTTGGAAGGAAATGGCTGAAAGTCAGGGCTGACCAGTGCTCACAGTTTTCCTTAATTCTCCATCCTATCAAAATACTGTCCTACCTTGGTTTATACCCTGAGGAAATGTCCAGCGGGGAGTGTGCCATTTGAGGTTCTGGTCTTCAGACCTTTGGATGACCATGGCCAATCTCTTCAACAAGAGAGAAGACAACAGGGAAGCAAAGACACTATTTAAACTGCCATTTTCTGATTTAAGCTGGAACAGCTGAGCCAGAAGCCCTTTGCTGCAGGCTACAGTCTCTACCTGCCTTACCACAGGCCACTTCAAGGAGGCCTTCTTTTTGCCTAGGAACCTCTCATATTTTTATGAGGCCATACTGTGTTTTCCTCAATAGTTTCCCTAGGGTTGATTTGCTGGAGGGAGGCAACGGCTTGTGCTAATTTGCAGCCTTGGCATAAATTGGAAATTCCTAAAGGCAGGTTTATGAACAGAAAACAAAAGGCCACATTGCTGCTCTAGGATCAAAGTAGACTATAGAACAGTCTTCTGAGATGTATAATATCACAATTCTGGGAGGAATCTCAAACATCTTCTAATTCTCCATTTGACCGCCCTGCTGGCACGTATTTCAGCCGTTAATTCATTTAACAATATGCTCTCAAGTGAACGGTAGAGCTAGTTTAAAGTGTAGAAAAAGTGGAAGAAAAGTTTTGTAATTTAATTTAAATTTTTATTTGAAATTTGTTTTATAATTATAAATTATACCAAATGATTAATGTAAAGCAAACTTATTTAAGTATAGGTAAACTTAAAACTAGAGATAGGTTGTAAAGTTCTAACATAGGTATCTAAATGCCTACTTTGAGCTGCAACACGTATTTGAAGAAACTTGTCTCTAGCTCTTTAAATATAATTTATGTCATAGTTGCTTGAATTCACAGTTCTGAAAAACCATCATATAATGTGACAAGGAAAAAATTCTGAGATGTCCTAAATTAAATTCCAGCGGCCAGAGGGTGAGAGAAAGAGACACAACAGTTAGCTTGTTAATAGCTGTGAACCAGCTCTGACTCAACACTGCTCACACTCCTGTATATCTGTTGGACTTCCGATTAATTTCCAGGTAGCTGTTTCTGCGATTATGCAAAAGAGTGAAGAGCCAGGGGCCATAGCGCCCCGGGATCCTCCACTTCGTATTTGCACGTGAAATTTCCAATCTGCTGCCCACAGCTAACCCATGGGAGAGATACTTCTTCCTTGTTGACTTTGCTGCGCCCGTCCCAGAACTAGCCCCACCTCGTCCTTCCTCCCTTCACCTCTGCCTGTTCGGTAGGTGGAGGTTTCTATTCCTCCCTCCTTGCACCCAAATCAAAGTGAGATACATAAATTTACCACTCCCCAGCTTTTGGTTTCATGAACACCCTATTGCAGAGGAGGGGTGGGGGTGAATCTTCTTTCTCTACCAGCATAAGTTTTCTTGCTGGGGTCCTGTAAATTATACTGACAAAAGGTTAATGAGAGAAAGACAAACAGAAGTTCCTTAATGGGTGCCATGCATACACATGGGAACAGTCAATGACAAGTAACTTAACTGGATGGTTAGAAGTTGGGTTTATATAAACATCTTAACAAAAGAACAATACATTTTTAGAGAAGTAACGAGACCCCAAAAAAGGAGTTTGATCTTCTAGGGCAGCAAATTGCGGGAAAGCAAATATATGGGGAAACTAATGGTAGATAAGGGCTAGTTTTAACAAGGTTTGTTACATAGATTCTTCTGGTGCCTTCTCTGGGCTTATACAGGTCTAGAGTTGTCTCTGGAAAAGAGGACCTTTACAAATTCATAGCCTGCTTTTAGGCAAGGAGAGGGAGGCAGGGAGCTTCTCTTATATCTGCTTCTTCTCAATTGCCTTCAGCTCAAAATTATCCTCATGCCAAAGTGGCATATTCTGTTCTCTCTCACTATGGTACCCTATGAGCATCATCTCTTAATACCCTATGATAATAAAGGCTCTCTGCATCATCCTGAACTGTAATTCAGCTGTCAATTTTATTGCAAAAAAAGGGCAAACTATGTAGTAAAGTTTAAAATAATGTCCTAAAAAACTATGCTTCTGTGTTTTGATTCATCATTTTCATTATTACCTTTTATTTCTTTGGTGAATGGCTATGCAAATAGTGGCACCCAGTGGGTTAACAACTCTAATCAGCTTTGATTTACTGCTTCACCTTTCAAATTGATTCAATGCAGTTGAACTCATTTTACTACAGTTAATTATTTAACTGTAGGTTTTCACTCTGTAGATCAAAAAAGGTCAAATGCTAAATTTGAGTACCTAGAGGAGTAACTGAAGTCCTTACATCAAGAAGGGATTTAAAGATTGTTGACGACACAGTATTTACATGGCTAATGTTGACTTCTTACTTGGAGATCTACCTATTCACTGATACACTATCTTATTGACATAAGAGAGTTACAGAGCTGAGTGTTATGCTGATGGAGTGAAAATTTTGAATTCTGATCAATTTAAAACTCTTCATTTGAATATCTATTATAAATCATGTATATTTGCTGCCGTAGCAGTAATTAACTAAGCTTTATGCTGAGTTTGGATCTTTTCTCCTTTAATCAAAATATACTCATTTTACGGTTGTATGATGCAGAATATAAACTATGCTTATTGACAGCTAATTTCACAAGTAGACTGTTATTTTAAAACTTTATAGTATAGAGTAAAAGAAAATATGTCTTGCAGAAGAGCAGCCAATAAAGCTGCCTTAAGCATAAACATGAAGAAAAAGGCGTATATACTATTTATTTTAGGGATATTAGCTGTTGGATGCTGGTAAAAATCTATAGCATTTATTTTCTCCGTGTGACAGGTTACATTAACTGAATTTTCTCTAGGGAAGGTAGGATATGAGCAAGGTCTAGAAAGATGATTTTAGGTTTAAATAAGACCTCGTTGGATCATGATTAGAGCACTAAACTTCCTATATTTTCTCTGATTTTGAACCAAGGAAAATGATTTACCTTATACAAGCATATGGCTAAGCATACAAAATATAAAAATGAATTACCATAGAAAATTAAATCTGAGCCCATGCATTTGTAAAGTCATGTTGTATGTGGATCACACAATTTTATTGCTAGAAGTGAATATAGAATATAATTAACTAGTTCCTTAATTTTAAAGATATGGAAAATGACAAAAACGTGACCAAAGCAAAATTACATACAGAAGAATCCGTTTTCTGGAGATTAAGAGCATGGAGTTTTCAGTCTAGGTTCCATTATTTAATGTCAGCCTACCCTGGGGAAGCACTTCTCTAAGTTTCTACATTAGGTCTTTTTAAATGTAGATGTAGTTAAGTGATTATTTAGAGAAAGTGAGTGGCAAACTCTCTGTATTTAAATGTAGTGACATATCTCACAGGTGAACTCATTTAATTTTCATAACAATCTTGTGAAGTAGATAGTATTAACTTCCCCATTTTAAGGTGAGTAACTGATGCACAGAAGACAAACTTGCCCAAGATAGCGTGGCTGGAGGAAGGAAAGTTGTGATTCAAAACCAGGCTGTCTTGTTTTGAACCCAGCTCTTTACTACTTTTGTATAATACAGCTTATCGACCAGTGAGGTGTCTTACGAAGGAAAAACCAAGACACCAGGTATATGTATGTTAGCTGTGACTTTTGTTCTGTCCTTTAAACAGTAGTCATTTCATCTCCGGAATTATAATATTCTCCTTGCATTCTGGCCTCCACTTGACCCCGGGGTTATTTGCAGAGTGTACCCTTTGCCTGTAACTCTGGCAGCATTCCACCTTTGTTTGTTTGGTGCTCTTTTTATCTTGCTATTTCCATTTTAAATATGCTCTGTCATTTTCTTTAGTTATTAGGAAAGTAATGCATCTCTTTTGCACTTAAAAAGACAAAGAATTTGCTTAAGTCTATATATCAATTATCTTGAAGACTAAAGGAGAGAAGATACATTAAATTGAAACTCTCCTGCCTAACCAGTAAAACTCAGAAACTCATCTAGCTGGCACCTACAAACCCTAGACTGGATGCTGTTTTCTGCTATCAATTAGTAAGGTGATTGATGGTTGCATTTCATAAGCAATAACAAGCAACTTGTGAAGGCTGGATATCTGCAAGTAATTTTTATCTACCAATAACCCTTCAACCCTTATTGCAGGGATATAAACCTGACAACTGAATTTTTATTTTTCAACATGGATCAGGATTTATACTCTTTTTGTCACCATTCAAAGATCTGAAGAACAGTTTCAGTCTCTAGTAATATCATAGAAGTTTCCAAATTACTGCATGAGTTAGAATCCTACTTTTCATAACACCTGATCAACCAAATCTTTGCTTGGAAATTTTTCCAGCTCATTCCAGTTTCCAGGACTATAGCTAAGACTGTTTCCTTTTTCTGGCAAAGGTCCTGGCCATCTTCAGTTGTCTTTGGTCACGTGGAGCCCAGCTGGTTGAGCTTCAGTATATAACTTACTGCTCTGCATTTTCATTCACCTTAGTACACTTAGATGTCTATCATGGTTTTCATTTTCTTGTCTTCTTTAAAATTTTCACATTTGTAAGTCACTTCTATGTAGAAGTAGGGAGCAGAGTGGATGTAAACCTTCAGAGTTTCTAGACCATGTGCCACAAGGGTATTTTTGTAGTCACATATTCTTAGGAAAAAAATGAAGTGAAATTTTAACTACCAAACATGTTCTGAAGTTACTCCAGATGAATGGAGTCTGTGTCCTCAATCCAATATTAGAGGAAATATTACAGGGGGAAACAAGCAGCAAGAACTGGGTCCTCGACACTGCGATACACATTCAGTGTCTAATGCAGGGACTTTGACAAAGATAAACAATTTTTTGTTCGGCTTATTATTTTATTAAACCTTTAACTCTGTTGGTCTGTATCTTGCTGCTTGGTTCATTGCAAAAGGAAAAAAAGAAATGGCCTCTTTAAAACTACATGTTGAAATAAAACTTATTCATCCAGAAGTAGTAATGCAATGAGTGCGAAGGGAATAGCTATCAGGAAATGCAATGATATTACATTTATTCTTTTTAAAAGATAGTTCAGATCTACTTGATATAATTAGGAGAGAAATAAAAGTAAGAAGAGGCTTAAAAATTACATCAGTAAGATAAATGGTTTAAGCAAAGATCAATTAAAAGCCATCTAGAGTACATAGTGCTCTGAACAAGTGTGTGAGAATAGACTTGTACATAGAATGAAGCTATGAAATTCACCAGGGAAAAGCCAATAGGTTGGCAAAGACAAGCAAGCCAAGACTGAGAAAAGGTGGATAGTTTTGTTAGTGACAGAATATTTAATTAAACTATACAATTCTTTTTTCCTTTGAACACTTCTTCTCACTCCCTATTTCTACTAAGATGGGCTTAAGAGGAGGTAGACATATACCTGGGGAAAAGATGAGAAAATCTTTGGGTGATATGAGGGAGCCATATATATGCAGCTTGAAAAAACAGTTTACTACTATTTTAGAAATACAAAATAAAAAAATCAAAGCTCTACAAAACATCGCAAGAAGTTGAGAATATATAAAATATATGATTATTAAATAAAATATTAAAAAACAATGAGATGCCACTTACTACCCAACTATTAGACTGTCCAAAATCTAAAATACTAAGAACAACAAGTGCTGACAAGTATGTAGAACAACAGGAACTCTCATTCATTGCTGGTGGGAAAACAAAATGGTACTGTAACTTTAGAAGACAGTTTGGCAGTTTCTCACAAAACTACACATACTCTAACCATAAAATCCAGGAATTGCATTCCTTGGTGTTTATCCAAAAGAGTTGAAAGTTTATGTTCACACAAAAACTTGAACATGGATGTTCATAGCAGCTTTATTTATAATTGCCCAAACTTGGAAGCAACCAGATGTCCTTCAATAGGTGAATGGAAAACTGTGGTATATCTGAACAATGGGATATTATTCAGCACAGAAAAGAAATGAACTATCAAGCCACAAAAAGACATGGAGGAAACTTACATTCAGAATACTAAGTGAAAGAAGCCACCTGGAAAGGCTACACACTGTATGATTCTATATATTTATAGAAAAAGCAAAACTATGGAGGCAGTAAAAAGATCAGGGATTAGTGGAAGGGGTAGAGTTGAATAAGTGGAGCACAGAGAATTTTTAGAGCTGTGAAAATACTCTGTATAGTGTTATAATGATGGATACATGTCACTATACATTCTACCCATAGAATGTACAATACCAAGAGTGAACCCTAATGTCCCTAATGTACACTATGAGCTCTGGGTAATAATATGTCAACGTAGGTCCGTCAATTGTAACAAATGTATACTCTGGTGAGGGATCTTGATCATGGGGAAGGCAGTGCGTTTATGGGCAATCTCTGTACTTTCCTCTTAATTTTGCTGTGAACTTAAAACTGATCTAAAAGCTTGTTTTAAAAAAAATATTTCTCCCACAATGCAATATATAGTTCATGCATCATAGAAACATACACTTGAAATATAGACAGTTCTATTAACCAATGTCACCCCAATAAATTAAAAATAAAATAATATAAAATATTGAAACAATAATTCACTACATAAAAGTATTTATTAAATTATCATATGGCAATATGAAGAAAAAAACCGTGTGTGTGTGTGTGTGTGTGTGTGCGCGCGTGCGTGTGTACATGAAGCACATTGGTGAGTGTTTGGCCTGCCTGAAGTAAAGCAGGCATTATTCAGATGCCACTCTGTTCAGTATGTAATCAACTTGTAGCAAACACACAATGAAGTTCATTGGAGAAATTATAATGCCCTCTAACACCAAACAAGTTTTGTTTTCTTTATTGATTTATGCAAAGGGTTAAATTGCTCATGGCCATCATTTCAGGCGACATTATGACTATCAATCTAAGCTCATTATCTTTTACTTTATTTTTTATTACCTTTTATTGCCATACTCCAATATTATTCCCATATAAAATTCATGGTAAAGTGCTCAATAAATGTTTTCATTTGGATGGGTTCTTCCAAAATGCGTATGACTGTTTTGTGGACATGTCACCTCCAGCCCTGTCAAAATATCAAACATTTCTATCACACTGTAATGTTAAATTGGCCCCTTTCAAGTCAATACTACACACGTCCCAAATCGATTATTGCTCTGATCTTCATCATTTACCTGTTTTAGAATTTTATTAAAATAGAATCATGCCTTGTAAACGTTTTTGCTTCTAGTTTGTCAGTCAGTATAATATCATTCATTTGTGCTGTAAGTATATCAACAGTTCCTTCTTTTAAATTTTATTATAGTAAGAACACTTAACATGCGATCTACCCTCAACAAAATTTTAAGTGTGCAATACACTATAGTAGACTATAGGTACAGGGTTGTTTCTATCTCTCTAGAGCTAATTCTTCCTTCTTAACTAAAAATTTACACCCATTGATTAGTAAATCCCACTTTCCCCCTCCCAGCTCTTAGTAACCACCACTCAATTATTTGACTCTATAAAAATGACAAGTTTAGATACCTCATTTAAGTGGAATCATGCAGCATTTGTCTTTCAGTGACTATCTTATTTCACTAAGCACAGTATCCTCAAGTTTCAAGTTTCATCCATGTTGTCGCATATTACAGAATATCCTATTTTAAAGCTGAATGGTGTGGTGTGTGTATCCCACTCAGTAGACATTTAGGTTGTTTCCACATCTTTCATATCATAAATGACGGTGCAATGAACATGGGAGTGCTAATATCTCTTCAAGATCCTGATTTAAATTTTGGAGGGTTTTGAGATTGCTGGATCATATTTTTAAACTATTTTTCATTTTTTGGGGAGCCTTCATACTGTTTACAATAGCATCTACACCATTTGGCATCCCCACCAACAATTTCTCCGCAACCTCACCAACACTTTAGTATTTTGTTTTTTGGTAACAGCCATCTTGGTAGGTGTGAGGTGATATCTCATTGTGGTTTTGATTTGCATTTCCCTGATGGTAATGACTAAGCACGCTTTCATATGCCTTTTGGCTATATTATGTACTCTTTGGAGAGTTGTCTGTTCAGGGCTTTTGACCAATTTTAAATTGGATTATTAGTCTTTTTGCTATTCACTTATGGAGTTTCTTATATATTTTGAAGATTAACCCCTTGTAAGATATAAGGGGTTAATATTTGCAAATATTTTCTCCCATTCTACAGGTTGCCTTTCATTCTGTTGATGATTTTCTTTGTTGTGCAGAAGCTTTATAGTTTGATGTAGACCCACATGTTTATTTTTCCTTTTTGCTGCCTTGCTTTTGGTGTCTTATCCATGAGATTATTGCCAAGACCAATGTCATGAATCTTTTCCCCTATGTTTTCTTCTGGGAGTTTTACATTTTTGGGTCTCATTTTTAAATGTTTAATCCATTGTGAGTTGATTGCTATGTAAAGTATAAGATAAAGGTCCAGTTATAGTTCTTACATGTTCTGTTCCACTATAAGGTCGCATCCTGTTGTGTCTCTTTTTACTGATTCCAGTTTGTTTATGCCTTTTCTTGCTGATACCTATGCTCTTTCCATATGAGCAAAGCTTCTGTGTAAATTTTTGTATAAAACTTTTTGTGACAATGTGATTTTATATCCCTTGGATAAGTAGTTAGAAGAGGAACTGCTGGGTAATATGATTTTGTATGTTTAATATTATTTTAAAATTACCAAAAATATTTCAATTTTGTGATATTTTGTACTCCCAATAGCAAAGTATAAGAATTACTCTACTTAATATTGACATTTGGCAATATTAATCTTTTATTAAATTGGTACACATTGGCATACACTATCCTATTAGTTTCAGGTGTACATCATATGCATTACTTATATGCATTACAAAATTATCCCTATGATAAGTCTAGTCACCATCTTCCTGAGAATTCTTTTCTGGTTTTAAGGTCATCCATTAATTGTAGAATTATTTCAAATTTGACTATATATTTAGTAGTAAAAAACAGTGTTAAAATAAGGGATCTTAAAAATATTTCTCCAGAGATCTACTTGAAATTCCTATGAAATGTCATTTTTATATACGTTCCATTTTTTTCCAAGACAAATATTGTATCTTTCAACGTTTTTACAACCACTTAGATTTATTCTGCGTCTTTTCTCTAAAGAATTCATGCCATTACTCTTGCAAATTTAACTACAAATAAGGCCCACTAATAATTGGATTCAATGAAATATAGTCTATTTTATTTTTATTTTTATATACTATTTAGAGTTTTGAATTTTTCACCCAGCAAAATTCTTCCTGGCTACCTCTTTTCTTATAAATCAGATCCTTTAAGATGCAGCATTGCTCTGACGAGGCCTTGAGAGTCCTCATAGTTATATTACTTACAGAATTGCACTCCAGTGTAATGTCAGAACGAGACACTGGGAAGTGTACCATAATTTACCATAAAGAAATAACTCCGGCAATAAACCGTATTTAGTGTTAGGAAGGAAGAGAACAACAGGACAAACTAAATAAACATCATCACAACACAGCACATTAGATGACAGTTTTACAGCAATGTATAAAAATGACTTTGTAGAGTCCTGATGGAGACTTACAGCCAAAGTTTCTTCTATGAGCTTAAAATCATCTTGCTGTCATAAAAATCTGTTGCAAGTCTCACGTAAGTTGCTTTTTGAGAAATAATATAGAGGTGCTCCTCAACTTATGATGGGGTTACATCCCAATAAACCCATTGTAAATTGAAAATATCATGTTGAAAATGCATTTGATGCACCTAACCTACTGAACATATAGCTTAACTTAGCCTATCTTAAATGTGTTCAGAACACTTATATTACCCTACGGTTGGGCAAAATCACCTCACTGCCACTGCTCAGCATCAGGAGACAGTATCATATCACATATTACTAGCCTGGGATAGATCAAAATCAAAATGTGAAGTACAGTTTCTACCTAATGCATATCGCTTTTGCACCATTGTAAAATCAAAAAATCTTCAGTTAAACCTCCAGAAGTCAAGGACAACCTGTAATTCTGTTCTAAGATGAATGTAAATTTTTTAGTTAAAACACGGAATAGACAGGTCATAACCAATAATGAAATTGATTAATGGATGATAAATTATTAATTAAAATTTTTGCAGAACAATTTTATTAAGTCCTTGTAACATTCTGACTTATATAATTGAATGCATGGACTTAAAAGAATTAAATTGAAATGTGATTTAATCACATGTAAATAAAGATAAGTAGGAAAAATAAATATCTAATATAAACCTTGTCAGTGAAAACAAAGGACAAAATAACTCTTATAGAATTACCTCACGATTAGGTATATATATTATAATATAGAGCTAGATATACAGAAAAAATTAAATGTTTAAATGCATCACCAAGCTAGAGAGTGAAGAAAGTGCTGAAGACTAAAATAAAATGAAAATAGAAACTAGGAAGCAAAGTGAGTGTGTCGAATCCAGCTTTTACTCTGCAAATTTCTGCTGAGTTGTGGGATACGTTGAACTTTCCCCTCTCCTGTGGGCTGCGTGAGCTAGAAAAACAAAAGATTCTACAATGTCCTGAGGAGTCTAGTATGACATGCCTGATGGACTTGGCACCCGAGAGCTATACTTTTACTGAAAGAATGAATGAAAGATAAAGTCACTGTGACTAGTACATGACTTGGAAGGGATGCTGACTGAAGGTGAAACAGCCAAGAAACTGCTAATTTCACACTATGTCCCAATGGTTTGGAAATAACTAAAGCAAAGAAGAGTCAAGATCTACACAGGCTCAGAACGTGAGTTTTGAAGGGGTGGGCGAGGGCTGTGGTCAGGAAGAGGAAGGGGAAGGGAAAGGGGCCCTGGGCAGCAGCCCCTATAAGGAGCAGCTTCAACGCCCACTCCTCCTCCATCCCTCACTGCACTCAAGGTATTAAGGGAAGAGACGTCGCTTTCGGTGCCGCAGGAGAAATGGTAGAATCAAAATACAGCCCAGTGTCGATTCAAGCAAGAAGGTATAAGGAACACTTGGAGACAAGGTTTAAGATGTATGGCATTTGGCTAAGTGCTAATCATGAGCTCCAGGGAGCACAGAGAAGATAGATAAGGGAACTGGGGGAGAGCTGATCAGAGCTGCACAGGCATGACCTTCTGGGTGATGTGCGATGGGGTGTAGAGAGGGGTCTTAAGCTTCTTTTAAGATTTCATTTACATAACCATGAAAGGCAAGCTGGAGTCCGTCTGGGTAATCTCTTGGGTAGGCTAAGCATAGTCTGCTTCTCAGGACTTGTCAGGCCCTGAAACAGGACAAGCAGTTTCATACTTCTGGGCCTTTGCACCTGCTGTCCTGTCTACAAAGAAAGATCTTCACTTTCATCATCCCAGGAAGGCCCTTCCTCATCCAGAGCAGTCTTTTCAGCATGAGTCTCTGACAGAGAAAATCATTTCTTCAGCATAATTACCAAAGCTGTAATTACTGGTTTACATGGTTACCTGTTTTTGTCTCTCCCACTAGAATATAAGCTCCAAAATGGCAGAAAAACTGTATCTCTTTGGCTCCTCAATGGTCTGTCAGCACTTAGCACAGTCCACGCATAGGACACAGTAGGCACTCAGGCGTATGTGTTAATAAATTAATATACAATGAAAAGACTGCTGGCAAGTTTTTGGTTCTGTGACTGGGTATATGCCATGATCAGCACTATGGAAGGACAAATGTGGTTGGGGGGAAAAGACAAGGAGTTATGCAGGGGTCTAATGAAGAGTTTGGGGTCCATCTAACATCTAGATTTGGAATAAGGATCTCAAATTTATGACCAGATCTAAAAGGCAGGTTCCAATATGGAGATCATCAGGCTGTTTGACACACTGAAGCTGTGGGAACAGATGAAGAAATAATAGGTTATAATAATAAAGAAATAAAAAAACAAGGCCTGGGGCAGGGGCTGGGGGCAAGGTAGAAGGGTTCAATGGGGGAAAGAAGGGGACATCTGTAATACTTTCAACAATAAAGATAATTTAAAAACAAAGCAAAATACAAGAGATGTAAAATAAAGAAATGAATTTCTGAGAAAATGAAATGTAATCAGGTAGAAGTAGATCTGCGGCCAATGAATTACGTTGTTTTAAGAGGAAAGAAGTAATGCTGTCCGCTGGGAGTGGGAGAGGAGTGAGAAGTGGCCATTGGATTTTACAGTTAGCAGTTGTTAGTGACTTGAGAGAATGACTCCTGTAATGGCATCGTGGGAGTAGAAGCCTGATTTTAGAGAGTCATGCAGTAAAGGGAAGGTCAGAACACAAAAAGGGTAAATAAAACCACTCCTTCAACATGATTGATTGTGTAGTGAATGAAAAAATAAAGGCAGCAAGCAGAAAGGTGCTCAAGGACTAGAAGTGTGTTCTTGTCTTTGTTTTGAGATCCAGTAGACTTGTAATGTTTATAAGATAAGGCAGCAATTTTCAACCAGTGCGCCACAAGAATTTTAAAACATGCAGTACCTGGCTATTTAGTCAGGGGCACTGACCTCTTTTCCCTTAGACTGTCAAATAAAAAAATGACAACAGCCAACGCAACAATAGCCGTCCAGTGTGAATGAATCAAAATTATACCTATTTTTTTGTCAGATCGGCAAAAACTGTAATATATTTTTTGGTGCTCCGCAGAATTTTAGTGATTAGTTTACGTGCCGTGAGATGAAAAAGCTTGAAAATCACTGAGATAAGGGAAAGAGCCGCTTGCAAGGAAAACATTGAAAATATAAAGGAAATAAGGGATAATTGAAGGATTATTATCTGACACCTTGAGAAAAGAGCTGAATGAGTATCCATGAGTATAAGTAAACGTGTAGGGGGCACTAGGTGTTAGGAGGAAAGGCGCCTCCTGTTTGTGGGGGACTTTCACTGGTGCACAGGATGTTAAAAGAATGATAAAGGTTTAAAGGAATTTATATGAGAAAGAGAGATGGACTTCGAATCGGCAAGTAAACTTATCCCTCAAAAGTATTGAGGCCACTTGAAGTTGAATACTATTTACCTGTAATAGCACAAAATGGCACAAAAATGCATGCCCGTGTGTGTTCCCTCTCGCTGCTCAGTCCCCTACGGTAAAAAGCAGTACAAAGAGATGAAAGGATTAATCTTGGATTGAAAGTCTGTAAGGCAGAGGTGGAAGAGTGATTTGAGGGAGAAATAAAGGAGACTGCTTTTATAAAGATTTAAAAGGGGGGGCCAGTAGTGTAATTTGATATAGGATTTGTCAAAAAATTAATAAAGGGAAAACATGAAACAAGATTTGAGAGGAAAGATTTGTTAATATTGAGATGCCTATTATACATCCCAGTGAAATATATGGTTGGAAACAGAAGTCTGACTTTAAAATAAAGAAATAGGGGCTAGGGTATAAATTTGGATTGGTCAGCATTAGTATTACAATAGGTCAGCATTAGTATTAAAATAGGCTCCAATGATGTGATTATCCAGGGGGCCAGCACAGGTAAGAGAACCAAAGGAGCACCAAGGGTGTGGAGAGATGAGAAAGGTTCAGAGAGAGAAACTTAGGAGCACAGTAGGTGGACTCGAAGGAGGGCCCCAAGATTCCTGTTCCCTGGTGTACACAGCCTGCATAATCCTCTCCCCTTGACTGCAGGGGATACTTGAATATGATGGGGTTTTACGCCCACGATTAGGTTATATCACATGGTAAAGGGATTCTGCATATATCATTAAGGTTCCTAATCAGTAGACTGAGAGTTAATCAAAAGGGAGGTTATCCCCCATGGGCCCAACCCCATAGAGCAAGCACTTTAACAGGAGGTCCAGGCCATCTCTGAAGGGAAAAAATATTCAGCGAGAGACTCAAAGTTGTGAGAGTTTTCTATTAGCCTTGAAGAATCCCACAACCATGTTTTGAGAGGTGTCGTAAGAGGACTACATAAGAAGGACCTGAAAACAACCACAGGAGTGAAAGCAAACCCAGATGGACCGCTAGCAAGAGAATGGGGACCTGAGTCACACAGCCACAGAGGATGAGTTCTGACAACATGAATGGGTGTGCAAGTAGATTTGTCCCCAGTCAACCCTCCAGATGAGAATGCAATCTAGCCAACATTTTTTTTTTAATTTTTTTTTTTTTAATATATCTTTATTGATTTCAGAGAGAGGAAAGGAGAGGGGAAGAGAGAGATAGAAACATCAATGATGAGAGAGTCACTGATCAGCTGCAGCCCGCAACCCGGGCATGTGCCCTGACCAGGAATCGAACCCGGATCGCCTGGATCCTAGGTTGACGCTTAACCACTGAGCCACGCCCGGCCGGGCTAGCCAACATTTTAGATTCAGCTTCGTGATACCCTGAGCTGGATTTCTGACCTATAGAAACTACAAGATAATAAATGGGTGTCATTTTAAGCCACTAAATTTGGAGTAATTTATGTAGCAATGGGAAAATAATGCAGGGAGTCATGAGTGAGTAGGACAAAATGATAGCAAGAATTGTTCTGGAAGCCAAGTGATTAAAAAGGGAAGAATAGGTGACTGTGTTAAATGCTACTGACAAAGGCAATCTATTGAGGCCGGAATATTGATTATTGGATTTACTAAAGAAGAAATATTGGAATTATAGTATAACTCACGGAAAGGTTTGTGGATGAAGCATAGAAATGACATTCATGGGAGACAGAAGTGTGAAGGGTTGCCAAAGCTAAAATTAGATTTTCTAATCTAGCGCTGTGTATGTGGGTATACATGCACAAGCACGTTTCTGGAGCGTGGGTATTTCTAACCAAATGTAAATTTGGTACTTTGGGCTGTCTGCTTGTCATTCAAAGCATGGCCTCATCTTCGATTTCTATCTAAAATTTTGAATAATTAAAAGGACCCTTTTACCCTGCAGTCTTTCTAAAATGGCATGAAAATTGTGGGGAATCTGACCAATAAAATATCCACAAATGACAGCTTTCAATAGAGTTAAAATATTTTGTATTTTAGAAATTCTCCCCAGCACGCATGCACACACACACACACACACACACACATCACACGTTAAATTCTTTTATCTTTATCAACTTTAATTTTTCTACATAGGAACTATACAGAGTATAGATTTATAGTATAGAAAATAACTTGCAGAGGACTTGAAAAGTCCCTATCTCTTCAAATCAAGGAGCACTGCATTATATTTTTACACTATATTCAATTAATAGGACATTTATCATACAGTAAGTTTCATGTACACACACACACACACCCCAAAAGCATAGGGTAAAACAGATTTATTACCAAGCTACACAATCCGCTGCATTAAAGTAAAGAAATGTGTCATTCTGTAGTTTCTCACTGGGTTGATGCTAATGCATTTTTTTTCCTGAAGCAAAAATAGTTTATTGTCAAGCCAGTAACTCTTTTACTCTTCTTTAGTTGATTTCTTTTGAAGACTGATAAAAGTGTGGGGATATTGATTTTGTCCTTGAATAATCGTGGCTTATACAGTGCTTCAGGACGTCCTTACAACCCCAGGCACGGAGACCAAGAACAAGCTCAGCGCCCTGTGTGCCCATTTGTGTGGCACCAGTAGTAACCATCTCTGACAATGTGCCTACACTCGCGGAGCAGTGGTTTGAGCTTTCAGCATTGCTGGAATCGGTTCTTTAATACAAGCTGGTGATACCAATGAGTTTCAGAGTGGACGTGCCTCAATGCGAATCTGCGCAGGAAGAGCAAACACAGCATATCCACGGGGGTCTGGTGTTTCATCCAAAAAGGGAAGCAAATGGTATCTCCATTCTGAGAAATGTCTCTCACATCAAATTGTGTTCGCTAGAAAATAGTGAAACTCATTTTTGGAAATTTATTCCTGTGAATCAGTAAAGCACATGCTTTATCTTGTTATCACAGGAGATGTAAACAACACTTCTATGAGTTTCCAGGCTATCAAGACAAGACCCTAGTGGAGAGGAATTTATGCGACAGTGAATAGCCCCATTCTCTTAGGTGGCATTAACTATTGTAAGAGGGGGTCTGCACTAGTAGCATGATAAATACATTTCATTAGAGTTTATGTAAAATAAACTCATTTATTTCTTTATGATTTTTATTGATTTTTAAAATGTATCTTTATTGTTTTAAGTATTACATGTGTCCCACTTTTTCCCCCCATTGATCTCCTCCACTCACCCTGGTCTTCTCCACGCTGCTATCTGTGTCCAGGGGTTATGCATATATGCATATGAATTCTTTGGTTAAGCTCTCCTCACCCCCTCCCCACGCCTGCCTTCCCTCTGAGATCCCTCAGTCTGATCTATGCTTCTATGTCTCTGGATCTATTTTGTTCATCATTTTATTTTGTTCACTAGATTTCACATATGAGCGAGATCATGTGATACTTGTCTTTCTCTGCCTGGATTATTTCACTTAGCATAATACTCTCCAGGTCCCTCCATGCTGTCCCAAAGGGTATGAGATCCTTCTTCGTTACAGCTGCGTAGTATTCCATGGTGTGAATGTCCCACAGCTTTTTTATTCACTCATCTACTGATGGGCACTTGGGCTGTTTCCAGATCTTAGCTATTGTAACTGTGCTGCTATGAACATTGGGGTACATATATTCTTTCTTATTGGTGTTTCAGATTTCTGAGGGTATATTCCTAGAACTGGGATCACTATGTTGATTTTTTATAATAAATGAAATGTCAGTGGCTTCAATTTTTGATTTTACCAACTGAAGTCATGAGGAAGAAAAAAAAGGTGAAAAGTTGTTGTTTCAACAGATATGAAAAGTATATTTTAATAATTGCAGGATAGCAAGGGTTAATACTCCCTGATCATGCCAGCTACTATTCTCAGGCTTACCAACTGTTAGCCTATTGAATCCTCTCTACCCTCTGAGATAGGTACTGTTATTGGCTTCAGTGTACAGGTGAGGAACCTGAAGCACAGAGGCTCACATATGTGCCCATGTTTGCTCAGCAAGGGGTAGTGCTGGAACTCAATCCTCAGCAACTTTGCCCCCACATCTGCATGTTTGGCCACAACACAATATTGTCTCATCACACCAAAACCAGCCAAAGAGTGACTTATAAGTTTTATAGCTCGGCTTTGGGAACAAAAGAAAGTTGCGTCCTCACTTATTACGGCTAAAGGAAACAAACAGTCTATATGGTGATACCATCAAAGAAATTCTCTAGCATTTCCTTTTAGTGATCTGCTGGTACATAGGTTTGCCCAGATTCAAAAAGGGAATGACAGAGGGGATATCAGATTCAGAATTGACATAGTTGGTCCCTGGCAAGAGCCATAAGAAAACATTTTATCACCTTAAGATGTAAGTACTATATAACATCAAGGTATGCATTCAGAGTGTGTGTGCACATGTGTGCATCTGTGTGTGTCTGTGTGTGTGCCTTGAGATGCTGTGTATCTGTCCTTTCAAGTATCTTCAATTCATCATCCAACTTCACATTCAGACCTGCAAAGATGCTCTAGGCAAAGGGTCCATTTCAATTGATCTGTTTGTTACTGTATAACAGGATATTTTCTGTCATAGCGCAGTATTTTAGAATTAAGAGAGAGCACAGTACAAAAAAAGACACACTATCCAGTAAAATGTCCATAAAATCACCCAGCCACACCACAAGCAGTTTTTATGATTCTCAAAAAACAACATCAGATTCACTGGAGCAATAAAACAGTTGCACTTATATAACTGACATTTGTTGAGGTGAGATAAATGCTCCTTCAGACTCACAGAGCATCATATCCAAAGTAACATTATCGGTGTAAAGCTGCATGTGTGTGTGTGTGTGTGTGCGTGCGTGTGCACACCAGCTACCAGCTGGCCTGCTAATTAGGGCCCAGCTACTGTGCTGTGCGACACTCTGACCTACTCATTGCAAAAACAGCCATTTCTGGGAACTCTGACTAGTCACCCTCTGTCTATGCCTGATGATTTCTCTTTAACTGCAAGGAGCTTAAAATAAGCCATTTCTCAAGCTTTCGGTGTCTCGGTGCCATTTCTTTTTTTTCTAAAACTATAAGACGTTATTGAAAACATGAAAGAAGATCTAAATAAATGAGAAGAGCCTGATGTTCATGGATGAGGTTACTCAATACCATATGGCAACTGTCCCTAAATTAATTTATAAACAGTGGCATTCAAATAAAAATACCAGGAGAGGTTTTCTCATGAAACTTTGGATCCTGATCTAAGAGCATTTTGAAGAAGAATGACAGCAGCCTTGTTACTAGATATTAAGTTAGTCACTTCAAATGTACTATTAAGTGTAGTAATTAAAGCAAAGTGCTGTTGGCACAGGAATACACAGACCTTTAGGACAAAATTAAAGCCCAGAAGTACAACCATAGAAATACGAAAAATAGGTACATCTAGTTATTCAATACTCCTTTTTGCTAGTGGGGGACCCTTCAAGTAGCCTTTCAGGTTCTTTGTATTTTTTATAGATTTTTTAAAAGATTTTTTTATTGATTTTTAGAGAGAGAGGGAGAAGAAGAGAGACTTCTGATATGGAATCAAGCCCTCAACCTGGGCATGTGCCCTGACCAGGAATTAAACCGGCACCCTTTCGGTGCATGAGGCGATGCCCAGCCAACTGAGCCACACCGGCCAGGGCTCCAGGTTCCTTGGACATGATCCTAGTGGTCACTGATAGCTTCCTTACTATCTGGTATGACAATTCTTTCAGACTCACCTGGTACATTTCCTGCTTCTAATCTGATATCAGCCAATTTTCCAATAACCTAGTCAGACAAAGACAAGTATCACATGATCTACTCATATGTGGAATCTAGTGAACAAAATAAACTGACGAACAAAATAGATCCAGAGACACAGAAGCATAGAACAGAGTGACAAATCTCAGAGGGGGTGGGAAGAGATTAACAGCAAGAGTCAATGCCATTTCTTAAAGTCCTGCCATCAGGCTCTCAGTCTTCATCTGTCCTTTATATGCTATTTAGAGTTTGACTGAAATCTAGTTATATTTTACATCCAACTGAGTGATGAGTTCTTAAGTGGTTTTGAAAGATATCAGCAAGTATTTTAGACCACACCCCAGAGATAATTTTAATATTCCCAGGATCATTTTACCATTGGGCCCTATTGGCCTGGTATCTAGCAACTACTAGTTTCACAGTGGCAGGAAAAAAATTTGAGATCAAGAAAAAGAAAAAAAATTGACCTTGAAATATGAAAATAACTAAAACTAAACATTTGAATTATGTCATCCTGTGAGCTGCAACTCAATTATTAATTATACGTGAATTATGTTTAATTTGTGATATAGATCTATTTTGAATGAGCTATAACAGCAATTGTCCTCCAAATTTGAAAGAGCCTGGTTGCCTAAACCCTATTTTTACTAATTGTAGGCTTGTCACCATTCTTTATTGTGGTTCTCCAGATGTTAAAGTTTATGAGTAAATCACTTAACAGAAATCACATAAATCAGCATGGCCTGTGGAAGAAATAACTAGATTAAAATTATCTTCTAAACCTGGCCCCTACCACCAGTTGAACAAGGACAATGAGAATGAAATAGTTTTATGAAAATTCTACTACCCATCTTTAACATTTTATTAAACGCTGAGCCCAGTGCTCTATTTTATAGCCCCGCCCTCTAAAAACACCGCTCTTTTCAACACTCACTTCTGTCTGATGCACAGCTCTCAACCTTGCCTGCACATCAGAACCGTATACTGGATTTTTAAAATTACACATGCCCAGGCCTCACCCACACCTTTGAATCAGAATCTCAGAGGCAGACTCAGGCATTGATTTATGTTATAAAAAGAAGTCACAGGTGATTCTGATGTGCCACCACTGTGGAAAACAAATAGTCACATTTTACTGATAACTTATCATCAAAATGAACTTCATCGATGCGGCTGACAGTGTTGTTAACCACGCAATGTGTCAAATCTGGTCATGTTTTCAAGTGCCATTTCTGCTTATGTTGCTGCCTTGTTTTAAATGGACTGTTTTTCCTATACCGTCAACCGAAAACAATATTTTTTGTGAGTACCTGAGATATATCAATTTCCCATGGAGCCCACACCACCCCCCGACAGAGTAAAAAACCACTATGTTACTTCTTCAGTGCTGACAAGGCATCTCCACAGAGACAATTTATCTTCCCGGAGAGTTCAGGAGAGGAGAAGGGAAGGCATTTTCTCCCCACTGTACTCTCAAAACCAACCAAACAAAAGCCAGATTAACTCATCTGACTTCTAAAGCATTTACTAAGAAACGTTCGAGACAATAGGATAAAAATACGACCCGTTAAAAGGTACACAGAGCACTTCGAACAGATTGATTTGAATGATGTACTGAAGGCACCAGAGCTAGGGGTAAAAAAATCTACGATAAGCACCAGATTTCCTAAATCTAGAATACTTTCACTACATTATTCTGTGTTTTCAGAGCTATAAAAATGCTGGATGTTTTCCCTTTTAGTCTCAATGTTATAAATGTTAATGAACCTCAGTCCAGAGAATGACTTCCTTTAACACTTGTCTTGAAAAGCAAATTGAAGCTCTGTGTGTGTCCTTGTTTCAAGCCTCAGATCCCATTCTGCTGTTTACATATAAGTGACGTGTATATGGGCACATATATACACATACATACATGTTTGGTTTGTCTTTCCTTTCAACTTTATTCTCTTTTAATTACACTGTAGTATCCTCATTTCTATGTTTCCTTCCGATACTAAATTTTCTTAAGCTACAAGAAAGCCTGGGGCATCTCTGGCCACAAGCCTAGTCATCTTTGATGGAGGCAGCCAATGCTGAACATTTGACAGGGGCTCATTTAACCAGCACTCCATCACCTGGGAGCTTTTAAATTTGGTAACTGCAAGTAGGGCATGCATAGCTCTGCCAGCTTTGCTTATGGAAGTAATCCTACTACCTTTGAATAAAGTGACCTTAACTATGTTGGTTTGAATTAGAGTATAACTAACCAGGCAACTTGACTAAGTCAGATGTAAATGTACCTACTTTACCTCTGACAGTGTCAACTTAGGTAGAATCAATGTTATCAAAGGCAATAGGATTTTATTATATGTTATTAGTATAAAATAAAATGGAGATCATTTTGTTTTTAACCACATTATTTACCAATCAACTCAGTGTTTCTTAGATTTTCATTAGTTGTATTCTGCAAATTGGTATCAATCTTTTAATTAATCTTGCCTGAATAAATTTCATTTATAGGCTTTTTGGAATAAACTTAATTTTTAAGAGAGCTGCCTTATTTTGTAGGTATATTCCATACATCTCAAATGCAATAGGAATTATTTATTTTAAAGGGTTTTAAGGATTTAGTACCAAGAATGCTGCTGTGTTATAAACTAGAGCATAAAATTGGAAATCATTGTAAACTCACTTTGAATATGTGATAAACTTTGTTGGCTAATGCTAATGATTCATAAAGCTTCACTCAAAATCCTCTGGTTCAGCTCTAGAAGCCTTATCATCAGTTTTTCTGAGTAAACCTATAATCACTTTTATTTTTCATGTCAGCAGTTTGTGGCACATGGAATTTTTCCTGAAGTGTCCTAATTTTACCAAGAATAAGTATCACTGAGAGAGTCACCCTCCCACATAGTACAGAGTGAGTTTTCTCAGTCTTAGCAGGACGGCCCTTTCCAGTTAAATTACCCCAAAATGTAGCTCACCTGATATTATACAAAAATAATGTAAGCACTTCTGGAAAGGCAATACATTTTTTAATACTGTATAAAATGCAATAATCTGATGTAACGATATTAGTACCACCAACTGTTTTTAAAGATGGATGTATTAGTCAGGTTTTGTGGATACTTTAAAATCCTAGCCAAACAGATTGAGAATGAGAGGCCAGTTCCACAGATATTCTCAAAATATCAGGTAGTGTCTTTTCCTCTAATCATTTCCAACAGTAATTAAAAAAAAAAAAAAAAAAACCAATAACACCATGAAGAAATGGCACAAGAAACACAAATATTATGTTAGAAATTTTGATGATCATGTCACTTATGTTCCTATCATTTCTATCTTCTTAAAAGCAAGAAAGTTTTATGCTTCAAGTAATATGAGCTCATGGTTATACAGGGGAAAGTAATTCACTTTGTGGTTTACTTGCTATTTAAAGCAAGGGGAGGGGAGGGGAAAGAGTAACTTTATAGTGAAGAAACTTGACATACACTACCTCTGCCAGTTGATCAAGTTCAACATCAACAGTCATGCGTCATGTTGATAGTATGTACTCTTTTTATTATTATTATTTTTAATCCTTACCAGAGGATATTTTTCCATTGACTTTTAGAAAGAGTGGGGGGGGGGGAGAGAGAGAGAGAGACAGACAAGCATCGATGTGAGAAACACATTGATTGGTTGCCTCCTGTATGCATCCAGATCCAGACCAGGCCAGGGATGAAGCCCACAACCTAGGTACAGGCTCTTGACTAGAATCGAACCCGTGACCCTCAGTCCACGGGCCGACGCTCTCACCACTGAGAAAAACCTGCCAGAGCTATAGTATGTACTCTTGATATGATGTAATGAAAATGAAACCTCTGTGGTTTTCCTTTCAATAACCTAAAACACCAGTCTTATTGTGAGAAAAACATGACAAATTCTAATTATGGGCATCCTACAGAATATCTGACCAGCACTCCTCAAAACTGTGAAGGTCATCACAGTTTCCAAATACAAGGGAAGTCTGAGAAACTGTCACAGCCAAGAGGAGTCTAAAGAGACATGACAGCTAAATGTAATGTGATATCTAAATGGGACTCTGAAGCAAATAAAAAATCGTGGACATTACGTAATAGTAATATACAAATATTGGTTCATTAATTAGAACAAGTGCACTATACTATTGTAAGATGTTATTAATAATAGGGAAAGTTGGGTGTGGAATATATGAGAACCTTTTGTACTGGCTTTTCACCTTGTCTGTAAATCTAAAACTGCTCTAAAAAATAAAGTGCATTATAAAAATTTCCCAAATTACTCCACTTGGAAAAGAGAAAGAAGAGACATTAAACCCATTCACCCATGTTCAATAAGACATTAATTAGGAAATAGCGAGTTTTCCTTGGTCATTTGTAAGGAGAATATGTGGTCTTTATCCATGTAGATTCTTTCTTCTTCTTTCTAACAAACTAACAATGAAAACATGTTAAATTATATTTTGCAAAGACAATTAAGCTAAAGGAAGATAAATAAAAAATCAAAAATTATTCAGGAGATGTAGGTTAATGGGCTAGTATCATTGATAACCTAGATTAGAAATTTCCTGCTATTACTCTATTTCTAATCATAGATGGGCTCCTAAAAATCAGTGCTCTTTCTCCCCTTATGCCATTCAGGCCCCACTCCACTTCCTTCTTAAGAGGCTGTCAAAACAGAAAACAATTCAATCATCTGACACCTAAATTGGAATAGCTATCGATTTTATTTAAGTAAAAAGGTATTTGTTAAAATAAGAATACTTTGCCTGTCAGGAAAGATGGTATTGAGGCCTGGCACATCGCCCTTGGCTTTTCATCATCACCCTTTTTTTTTTTTTTTAATGTAAAAATTTTTGTGGAGATATAAGAAACAAAAGAAAATACACAAATAATGAAGTTCAGCTCAATGGCTTTTTAAAAAGTGAATCCATCCATGAAATAAGCACCTAGAAAGAGAGCATTACCAGAACACCAGAAGTCCCTGCACCCAGTTCCGGACAGAAGGCCCCAATGGTAACTGTCTCAAGTGCTAACAAAATCAATTAGTTTTGCCTGTTTTTTAATTATATATAAATAAAATCATTATATATATATATGTATATATGTATATATGTATATGTATATGTATGTATATACACACACACACATATATATATATATTTCTGTTTATGGAGCCTTTATCCAACATATGTGTCAGCTTTATTCATGTTTTTCATTATTGCTGTTGAACTGTATTCTATTGCCTGAATACATAACAATTTCTTTATCCATTCTACTGGGCATTTGGATTGTTTCCAGTTGGCACTGTTAAGATTGGTGTTACTATGGAGATAATTACAATTGCCCACCCATCTCTTCTTGACCTTATTAATTTCTGCAGACCTGCAATAATACCATTCAAAAAGGGCTGTGACCACGTTTTTCTCAGTCTGTCTAGTAAGTGATGAAACTGCTTCCCTAAATGTAGGCAAGCAAAGAAGATGGACGGTGGGGTTGAAAACAGTAGTAGACTAGACTTCAGGCAGCAGGGAAAGCTTAGCATTAGCTGATGCCAATACAGCACTAATTAGTGAAACAAAGTGAGTGTTTAACATTAAAACCAAAGAGTCCTGAGCAAAAATAAATTCCTTCTCTTCGACATTTTGCCAAGCTATTGCTACACAATGTCCTTGGACAAATAATTAGGCCCGTTTCACTTGTTACAAAAACCATTTTCAAGAGGAAAGGGAAGATTTCCATTTCATTCCAGGCACTAAAATCTGTAAGTCTCAAGAGTTATGCGTGTGCATTTGTTCAAATCCTCACATCTGAAGAATTTTGTAGATTACTATATAATCCAGTTGGTCCAACAGCACAGGAAAATATCCTTCTGAATCCCCAGATTTGTCTTTGAATCTCATTTGATACTTTCCAAGTCAAGTTTGTTCACTGAATTCCAGGTGAGAGTCTGTGAGAAACTGTTCTAATATGTGTACTCATTTACAGTATATATTAATCATAGTTGTATTTTTTGAAGATTTGATGAAATAATGTAAGAGGATATCTTTCCGGAAAGTTTCGCACAATATGCTTCCATTGATTGTATCTCACAAATTAAGTAAAGGTCCTCATTAAGGGGCACCAGTGACAGGGGACCCAGGAAGTGCTGGGTTGTGTCCAATTCTGTCATTTTCAGGTTGGGGTAAAGACCTTCATGAACATTTTTAGAAACAAGCATTAAGGCTTATGGAGAACATAAGAAGAAAATAATAGTATTTTAAATGAAAATTTGAGAGAGATAAATTATAGAGTCTGAAATGCCCATGAAGTGACTTCAACTGCCCATAGATTCAGAAAGTCCTTATAAAAGAAAACTTATCTTCAATAATTTCTTCTCATGTTGACTAAGGGGAAGAAACTAATCAAGGACCTTACTTCTAAGCTATAGTAAAACTGAGTATGATTCTCCTACCTGTATGTGCCAGGGGTTAAAGATTGCAGTCAAGTTAAAAGCTTTCTTTTCCAATAAGGTGAGAAAGAAGTCCTTTCTATATAAAGTAGACAACTTCATATGTCCTCAGAGGTGCACATTTTTTTTTATCTCCATATACTTACATCTCTGAGAGAGAGGAAACATTGTACAAAGATGTGAATCTTCAAATCCTCAGTGACACATTGTCTCCCCAACAGGTGCCAATGAGTAAATGAACAGAGAAGAGTAGCTGGCAGAGGAGCACATCTCATTACTAGTTATTCTTGGGTTGCAAATTCTTAACTTCTCTCCTACCATTGAGAGAGGGCTGGACCAGATGGGCTAAGAATAGGCCAAGTTCTTTTAAGGCTTGAATATTTTATTAAATGTGAAGGACTCAGAACATTACTGGCCGGTGTCAAGGATGCAGCAAATGTCAGCTAGTATTGGTATTATTCCCCAGGTCCCTCTCCTGACCCTGTCCCTATAGCTCTTAATATCTGATGGTGAAAAGAGGCATAAAAAGACAAACCAGTAAAGAGTTTCTAAGGCCTCTCATACCATTATTTCTTCGGTGCCCTACCCTTGACCATGTTCAACCTCTAAAGTTCCAGGGGCCTTTGTCCCAAAAGAGAGAAAACTCTAGGCTCATTTTATACATCAGTTGCATGCAGTTCTGAAAGAAAGAAGTCATCCGGGGAGAAAGATGATGTAAAAGGGGAGATAACCCTTTAACAAATGAGGAACAAACATTAAAAATTCCCCAGGATGATGGCCTCAATGTGTATCATGCATTATGACAAATGCTTCTCACAGTGGCGCCAGAGAGCAAAAGCACCAAGGTTGGAGGGGGGTGATGTTAACAAGCGGCACTATAACAACGGGAGATTTGGGCAATATGAACTCATAAAAACATAGTTCTATGAGCTGGGCTTACATGTGTTACTCATAAAATGCTTTCTATATTTTGAGGATGAAAGGACATTCTGAAAATCTACAAGGCAGCATGTCATCTTTTTCCCAATACTTCTGTCAACCCCGAGTTACCACAAGGAAAGAGGGCCTAGGGTTCACCGTGTGTTTCGTTCCTAATCACTCTTGTGAGCATGGTCCGCAATCCAATTATTTTATTTTCTTCCAAATATTTCTGTTCCACAATTTCCATACTTGAGGTTTCTAAGATATTTCAATATAATTCAGTAACTAAACCCACAGAAAACAGTAAAATAGTTCCAGGGGGAAAAAACGGGCATAGTTAGTGTTGGGTATGAACAACAAACAATATGTGAACAGAAGCAAACCATTAAGGAAACTTTTCATCCTTTCTGATCTTTTTATTTTGCTATAACTGGCCAAGAAAACATATGCTGCACTATGCAGAAGTAATACATCAAGTGAAAGAGCACCGTATATCACAAGACGCCACAGCCTTTGGAGATGCATGAGACGATAGCACAAGTCCCTGAAAAATTTAAAAATACAGGCATTCTGACTCTCTGCAAATCTTTGGGGTATTAAGAGTATCTACAGAGGCAATTTATTACTTTCTACAGCTTATAACGCTAAAGGACTTAAGGAATGTACATTTTATATGCTTCTTCTATGAGGTTGGTTAACACAGAGGTCAGAATATTTTCTTTACAGCATTTCATTTTGGTGGAACTATTGAAACTGCACAGATTCGAATGCCAGAGGGAGAACAGAAATTTCTATGTTACATGTTTGATAACAAGCACTGCAGATAAAAGGTCGGTGGTCAGTGTTTTGATGAGGAACCTATAAAGCCAAGCTTTTAGAAGATTATAGTATGTCCGTTTGTTCCCCAAAAATAATACTGTGGGAGTGAGAAGGGGCTCTCAGTTGGGGAGGCCAGGGAGAAGATGAGCCTACACATTGTGCTTAAAAGTCAGATCATGTAACAAAACAACTCTCTTCAGAGCTCTATAGGACTGATTTGCATCCTAACAGCAACTCCAGACAACCAACCCATTGTCTTAATACACGTTGTCTTTGGAGTGTGTGGGAGTGTACTAAGAAACCATAAAATATCCTTCATTCCTCAAATGGTTCACCATCTAAGGAAATGAGAAGAAACCAGCAATTACCAAGTACCCACAACCAAAGAAGGTCAACAAAGAAAAATACATTGGTTACATCAGAATTTCACATATTAGAAAAAATGACAAATAATAAATCTAATTAAATGTACAAAATTTTTTAAATGCTAAGGACATCTATTGGTCACATTATGTAGATATTGAAAATGGTAGTTAGAGAACTCTAGGTTAACTATGACATTGGCACAAGGATCTAACCACTGTTTTTCTCAAATCCCTATTGAAATAAAGGAAAATAAAATCAAGAAGAAACTGCTACAGCACTGTATACAGAGGCAAGACAACATTCTCATGCCACAATCTTTGAGGAAGTGTCACCTGAAGTCCAAAAGATCCAGTAAATTAATCCTTTGAGCACCTCAGATTTAAAGTATGAATCCTGGGAGGGTGGGAGGAATATAGAACAGATAGAAAACATTTCACAAGCCCTTTTGACAGCTACAGTATAGAGGAACATACAGCCACATAAAATAAAAAGAGGTCCGATGGCCAGTAGTGCCAGGAAAGAAGCAGACATTATGACACACACACATACACACACACACCCCCCTAGAATAAAGGCTAAAAATGAGAAACGGAAAGCTGACCCCTGCCAAAGAAACCTCACTGGACACAGAGAACGCACTGTACTGAAATAAAGTCCCTTTATTTAGCATGCCCTTTTTGAGCTGCCAGATCACAGAGCTGATAATGTCACCTTTCATCAACAGTTTCTTCTGTAAAGCCCGCCAGAGAACTATTTTATTAGCATGCTTGTGGACAGTGGGAGGATGCAAATGAAGTTGCTGGCTGTGCTTGTGACAACTACCAGGCTGGACCGATGTACGAACAAGATCCACCCTTGGGCCTGGATGTTTACTGTGCACAGTTAAAGAAGCAAAATATAGAGCCTGTTCCTGATATTACTAGGAAAACAAAATTAGATAATGCCTGAACAAAGCAGAGAAAAAAATAAAAATTTAGAAACGTCACAGATAAAAGCAGCATTATTGAAGTAGAAACACCTTAGAAGATTTAACCCAAGATATGAAATTAGTCAATTTATCAGAACTATCAGAATGCACTGAAGTGGGACAGAGATGGAAACCATGAGAGAAAGCATGACAGGTACAGCAGACAAAAATGGTTATCTGATATCTCTGAAAAAGAGACCACAGAAATGGGATACAAGCAACAGTCAAATATACAAATATACGCACGTAAACACCGCTGAGATGGAGGTTACAATCTGCATATAGGGACTTAGATCTTCCCAGAGTATAGATAAAAACGAGTATAGATAAAAACCTAATATATGCTCATGAATAAAGAAAATGCATTGGCATCAAATCTAAAAAAAAGAATCATATAAACATCCAGGTAGAAAAACAAAAAATATGCATATTGAATAGCCCCAGACTGTTCTGAACTATTATGAAACAAATCTATAGATGTGTGAGGGCTCAAAATGTTATAAGCTAGCTGTTCAATAACAAAATAAAATGTTAATATTCCACATATAAAAGTAAAGGCACATTCTCAATTACTCTCATGAAGTGAACATATGTGCTTAAAAAAAACTACTTAGAGATGTATTCTAGGTCACCATTAGAGGGGCTACAATAAAGAACGCAGGAAGGAAAAAACTGAGGTGGAGGAAAGTTGCCTGGTAGTGAAATTACTTCAATATACAACTAGGCCTCAATTTTTGTTGTAAATGTCATTACAAAAAAAAAATAATGAAAATTTTTAAAATAATTATGAAAATTTAAAAATCATTTTAAAATAATTATATAGTTAAAATAATGTATAAAATACATGCTTTAAAATACTACTTATCAAACCAGGAATTTTTTGCAATGTGCATAATGAAGATGGTATTTTACTTGTAAATTCCTCTTACAAATTGTTAAGTGTAAACACTACAGTGAAGGACAACAATATATGAACACAAGCTCAATATCGCTAGTCATCAGAGAAATGTAAGCCAAAGCCACGGAGAGCTATCGCCTCACTCCAGTTCGAATGGCTGACATCAAAACAACAAGAGCTAACAGGTGTTTGTGAGAACATGGAGAAAAGCGACCCTTGTGCAGAATGTAAAGGTGAGAATGTAAATTGGTACAACCACTGTGGAAACCAGTAGGGAGTTTCTGCAAAAAAAAAACCACAAAATAGAACTACGTATCATCTAGCAACTCCACTTCTGGGTATATATCCAAAGAAAATGAAATCACTATCTTGAAGAGATATTTGCATTCCCATGCTTATTGCAGCGCTATTCATAATAGCCAAGACATGGAAACAACCTAAGTGTCCATCAATGTCTAAATGGATAAAGAAGATGTGAGATATACATATCACATTTATATATATATAATATAAATATAATATATTGGCATCAAATCCAAATATGTGATATATATCTATATCACATTTTATATACCTGTGTATATATACATATCACATTTTGTGTGTGTGATAGTATTTAGCCACAGAAAATATGAAGTCTTGCCATTTGGAACAACATGGATGAACTTGGAGGGCATTACACTAAGTGAAAGAAGTCAAAGAAAGACGAATACTGTATAATATCACTTACACATGGGATCTAAAAAATTCAACCTTATAGAAAGAGAGAATAGAATGGTGGTTGCCAGGAGATTGGGGGTGTAGAAAATGGGTTTTTTCAAAAGGTACAAACTTCAGGTTATAAGATGAATAAGTTCTGGGGGTCTAATGTCCACCAGAACTATGTTATGGTGACTAGAGTTAACAACACTCTACAATATACTTGAAAGTAGCTAAAAGAGTAGATCTTAAATATCTTTACCACAGACAAAAAAATAATTATGTGAGATGATGGAGGCATTAACTAAGCTTACTGTGGTAATCATTCACCACATACACAAATATCAAATCATCATGTTGTATACCACTGTGTACCACAAACTTATATTGTTTATTAAATACTAAACCCTACAGTTAAAATGGAAAAATAACACATACAGGCAAATTCCCAAAGGAAAAAAAGCCATGGAAACTCCATGACCCCTTAAGAGATTTCTAAAATTGTGGTTTCATCATCTCAACTTGGAGTATAAAAGGACAAAGTATCAGCCTGTATACTGAGAATTTTTAACAAAACATTTGTAATTTCTTCTCCTCTTAGAGAGACGTAACAGTCAAAATAATTAAGGTTAGTTACTACTGAATATGTCCTATTTTAAAATATATAATAAATTAATTAACATTTTATACTTATCAGTAAGACATGGCCAGAAGAATATTTGAGCCAATTAGACTTTCCACCCTCTACCTGGTAACACGGGAGAAATGAACCAGCAAGAAGACCCAATGTCTGATGTAAGAGGCATGGCAGAAACAGACCAGGCAAAAAAGAAGGAGTCTGTTCTGACAGGGGCCAAGGTAAAGTCGACAATGGCTGAAGTTAGAGCTGCTCAAGTACGCATCCTCAGACACTGTTAGGAGAGCCAACCTAAAGATTTCTGCATAAGAACTGCCTGAGACCTGACTCCAGCTTAACCCGCACCCAAGAGACGTCATTAGGACCGTCTCCTTTGCCAGCCACACCCAAGGAGAAAGTCCAGACTGAGCAGTGGGGTCAGGAGCGGGAGAATGGGGAAACGGTAACCTGCAGGTCTAGGATTAACTTTTTATTCTTTCTCATTTTCTCCAATGAACACAGGTGATGTTTCTATTCAGAAAAACAGGGATTTTTTTAAAATGATGGTTGTAGGTAATATATAACATGGGCAGTGTTTATGATATAAGGGCGAACGCAGGTTATAAAACTGTACAAATTCTATTTACAACTATGAGGAACAAATGAGTTGGGAAGGAAAATAAACAACAAAATTATATAAACAATAAGATTATAAATTATCATTTAACCTAATGTCTAAATATCCCAAAATATGGTTCTATTTTTAAATCATTTAAAAATATTTTAAACATAATTTGTGTTCAGTCATTGTGCAATAAATATAAACTAATGACACTTAGGACTTAGGTGTCATAGTAGCATCATAGATTCCAGCCTTTAAACAGAGTACAAGATGACCAATGGATCTTAATACAAATGACAACTATTTTTAATGTGGTGCATTAAAAAATAATTAGAGAAACCTGAAGACTTAAATAGGCAGTAATCTCTAAATAACCTTCCAGACCCACCCTTTTTTAAATGTGTAATAGTAACCACCGATTGACTGTTGGCACCACCAGAATTTTACATGTGGCAAATTTTTGTTCAAATGAATCAAATTTCTCATCTAATCATGGATGACTCATTCATGTATTTCAACTAATGCAATCAAGCAAATACAAGTTCTTTTGGATCTGGTAAAATCCACATAGAGACTTCTTTGAAAATTTAGTGTTTCTTGCTAGGAGGAAAATTCACAAGGCCAGAGAACCTTAACTCCTGCAACTATTGTTCTTCAGAGCATTGCAAGGCCCTGTTGTTAGAGAAATTGAACTTGATCCTGCTTTTGATTTAGAGTAAGTTCTTATCATAGACCTGTCACTTCTAGGCATTCCAACCTCAGGCACATGATGAGCTGTGACCTGACAGAAGCTATAATTAGAGGCAAAGCAACTGGTGATAAACTATGAGGTGCCATGAGTTTTGATATAAATCAATAGAGAAATTTCATCTCTATCCTGTTAAATCATTTATAACTTTATTGTCTTACAGAAAATACAAACTGTGTCAAAACAAAGGCAAAGTCAAAATCTATAATTCCTATAATTTCTATTTTCTTAACAGTGCTTCAGCAAACCCTTTTGGTCCTGATATTTGAAAACACCATTACTAACTCAAAGTACCTCACCTTAATCCTACCCTGAGAACAGGGGTAAAGTCCCACTGTGTTGGCATTTAAGAACTCAGAGCTATCCCCTTCTCCAGAAATTGCCCTCCAATGGTAGGATCTGCCTTGTCCTTCCCACCTTCTCCCCAGTCACAACTCCCAGTTAATAACTGAATGAATCTGGGGTTCCAAGGGTCAACCACATTACCATTTGTGAAGTTAATATTCCAGAGCTTTCCACTCCCCATCCCATCCCCTCCACCCCAACCCCCCCCCCACACACACACACCCCTCCCCACACACCACCTCTATCTATCAGACCAAGGCCATACTTCATCGAAGACTATAGACTTGCTGGGCTCTTTCGCCCTTCCTTCCTTTTTTCCTTCCTTCCTTCCTTCCTCTTCCCATTTTCCTGCTTTACTTCCTTCCTTAAGGTTTTCCCTGAATAGCATTTCCTCAATAATTCACAGGTGCCCAAATTCCTGTTTCAGGCTCTGCTTCTTGTAAGTGATGGCATCAGTTCAACAAAGGGATGTTGACTTCTCAGGCATATGTGACAATGCTTAGGTCTATTGACAAGTATGACCTTAATTTTGGGGATAATGTAATGACAACAAGATTCAACTCATTTACTTGGACCTCGTTTTTGTATCTAACTACTCTGAAATTAGTAGTAGAAGAAAGGATATCCTCTCTGCCCTCCAAATATCTTTACCCTTCCCAAAAACAACAACAAACAATACCTTGCCCCATCTTATTTTTCTATGACTCCTAAATCATCTAACATATGTGGGAGAAGTTGTTTTGATTTACTTTAATTCCTGCTAAAGAGAATTTTAATTTCCATTTCAATCACTGGGGAAAAAAATTTTGAGAGCACCTGCTTTGTACCAGGCCCTAGGGAATAAAGCAGTGAGAACAGACCAAATCCTTATTTTTATGATGCTTACATTCTAACTGAAGACACGAAAAATAAAAAAACAAAAAGTGGCAATTTCTAGACATAGTATATCCAACTTTGTCTCTAAACTTTATTATAATATTGTTTTTAACTATATTTCCCTCCATACACTGCATTCTAGGACAAGGAGCTCACTAGCCATTGAAATGTTTTAACAAAATGTGTAGGACGATATAGGGGGATAAATGGTGATGGGAGGAGACCTGACTTGGGGTGGTGAACAAACAATACTTGAAACGTGTATAATTTTGTTAACCAGCATCACCCCAATAAATTCAATAAAAGGGAAAATAAATAATATATATAATGACATAATATAATTGTGTCATTTATTATATAATTTCTATATATACAATTTGTATATATGTGTATGTGTATATATATGTAAATTGACCAAATGATGTCATTCTATGATGTAATTTCTCAACAGTGGTAAGTTTAATGAACTGTTCTTTCAAAGTAGGTGCTTGGTTTACCCAATAATTCTATTGCTCAATTACTTGCATACTGATAGTGCTTTGTAAACATCACAGTATTCAACTCAGCCTTTTTTTTTCACAATATGCATTGACTGTGCTTCCTGCATGCTACTAAGTGGTGAACACACTCACTGGAGAGATGATAACCAGGTCAGGACAAGGAATCCCACAGCTCCAGCTGCAGAAGAGACTGTGAACACTACCAGCTGGTGACATGCTTGAGGAAGGCATCATGAATCCCCAGCATAGGAGATACTAAATGAAAGCCTATGTAATGAAAGAATAAATAAATACGTAGGCCAATACAGCAAAAACTAGCATTTTATGCACCTTATGGTCCCTGTGGTTCTGAGAAAATACTTCATACAATCTTAAACACTTCCCTGGTGATAAAGAAAATTACCTTAAACCAGAGGCATTTTAGAAGTCATTTTGTAACTTTACTTTGTACATTAATTATTTTGAGTGGCGTTTCAGATTAATGGGTTATGTTCATTATAGCTGTAAAAATAAATATTGTGTGAAATGGCTAAAGTTGAAAAAGTAACAGAGAGTACCTAATATAATCATTTTCAGGGACATTTCAGTAGTAACGTTCCTTTCCTCACATCTTTCAAAACAGACATAGACAAAAAGCATACTAGTTATTCTATTTATCTATTCCTTTTCATTGTTGAAATCAAAATTGACTCAGCAGAGGAGATTAAAGATGGCATGGACTGAGTGGGAGCCACACTGACACTCTCCCAGGACCAAACTGGAATTACAACTAAAACATAGAAAAACCATCCTGAATAATCAACTGCAACAGAAGACAAGCTGGAGAGCACCCTCCTAACCAAGGAGGAAGAGGGGAGACCACACAGAGACTGGTAGGAAGGGCAGACGCGAGAGGGCTGCCTGGGCTCCCGCAGGCCACAGCTGAAGGGCCGGAGGGAGATCTCAGCTGGGGCGGGGGGGTTCCCACTGAGGACTCTGGGCCTAAACCCCAGGCTGGGCTCCCACAGGCAGCAGCTGAAGGTCTAAGGGGAGATCTCAGCTAGGGGGGTTCCCACTGAGGACTCTGGCTCAGCTCCCACAGGCAACAGCTGAAGGTCCAGAGGAAGATCTCAGCTGGGGGGATTCCCACTGAGGACTCTGGACCCTAAAGCCCAGGCTGGGCTCCCCAGCCCAGAGACCAGAACTGAGAAAGGCACCCACATACCATCTGGCTGTGAAAAGCAGCCGGGCTTCTGTCCACCAGGGAGAGGTGGCTGGAGCTGCAGGCACCCTCTTACAGAGCCAACGCACAGTTTCATGTGCAGCCACTCACCTTGGGCTCCGGCAGAGGGTGGCAGAGTGGAACAGACTGGAGCTGTGGAGAGAGTCTGAGGCTGCAGGCTCTGGAGAGTGAGATCAGAGGGCACCCATCTGGATTCCTGTGCGGAGCCATTCCCCCAGACTGTGGACATCTTTCTCAGGCAGACATTTACCTTCCAAGCAGCTTTTGCCTGAGGGAGGAAGCAATTGCCCTGCCCTGCTGGAAAGCCTCTCACCCTGCCCAGAGCAGTTTCTACAGCCTGAGGCTCATTAAGAGAATCAGATTAATCATCCTGCACCCAGAGGTGGAACTCAAAGGACTCTGATCTTTGCCTGATCTGCTTCTCCACCCCAGCCTTGGAAAGGCAGACTTTGGTGTGCATCTTGTTTCTGTCCAACCACATCCAGCCCTAGCAGAGGAAACCTCAAGCCAAGGGTTGTTGATAGCTCCAAACAGGGCATTCAGGGCCATTCACAAACGGCGTCTGACATTGGCCTGCACTAAAGATCTCCAAAAAGGTTGAAAGTCCTAGCAGATGTACCTAATACACAGAAACAAACCCAAACAGGCAGCCAAAATGAGGAGACAAAAAACAAGCCCCAAATGAAAGAACAAGAGAAGTCTCCAGAAAAAGAGCTAAATGAAATGGAGATAAGCAATCTATCAGATATAGAGTTCAGGATACTGATGGTAAGGATGCTCAACAGCATGAAAAATGATATGGAAACTATGTAGGAAATTAAGAATGACATAGCAGAAATAAAGAATACATTGGAAGGAATAAACAATAGCTTAGAGGAAGCTGAGGATGGATCAGAAGTGAATTAGAAGACAAGGTAGGAAAAAATGACTCAATCAGAGATCCAAAAAGAAAAAACAATTAAAAAACAGGAGGACAGTGTAAGGGAGCTATGGGACAACATGAAATGTAACAATATTCACATTATAGGAGTACCAGAGGAGGTTGAAAGTAAGCAAGTGTTAGAGAACCTGTTTGAAGAAATAATGGCAGAAAATTTCCCTAACCTAGTGAAGGAAGGCACAGAGAGTCCCAAGCAAGAAGAATTCAAAGAGGCTCACGCCCAGACACATCATAATTAAAATGCCAAGAATTCAAGACAAAGAGAGAACCTTAAAGGAAGCAAGAGAAAAGCAATCTTTTACCTACAAAGGAGCCCCCATAAGGCTGTCATCTGACTTCTCATCAGAAACTCTACAAGCCAGAAGGGAATGGCATGAAGTAGTCAAGGTCATGAAAAACAGGGATCTGAAACCAAGGCTATTCTATCCAGTAAGATTATCAATCAAGCTGGATGGTGAAATAAAGAGCTTCTCAGACCAAAAAAAAAGACTAAAAGACTTCATCACTACAAAACCAGCATTGCAGGAAATGTTAAAGGGACTGCTATAATTAGAAGTAGAAATAGAGAGAATGAGAAACATAGGCATAAAGAAACAAAATGGCAGTAGATAAGTATCTTTCAATAATAACCTTAAATGTAAATGGATTAAATGCCCCAATAAAAAGATATAGGGTGGCTGAATGGATAAGAAAACATGGCCCAAATATATGCTGTCTATGAGAGATCCACCTCACAACAAAAGACTCACACAGGATGGGAGTGAAGGGATGGAAAAAAATTTTCCATGCAAATGGAAATGAAAAAAAGTTGGAGTAGCAATACTCATATTGGACAAAATAGACTTCAAAATGAAGATCATAATGAGAGACCAGAAAAGTCATTACATAGTACTAAAGGGACCAATTCAGCACGAGGATATAACCCGATAAACATATATGCACCCAATATAGGAGCACCTACATTTAGAAAAAAAACTTCTAGAGGACTTTAAGGGAGAGAGCAACAGCAATACTGTCATACTAGGGGAATTTAACACCCCACTGACTTCACTGGATAGGTCTTCCAGACAAACAATCAGCAAGGAAACAGTGACCTGAAATTACACACTAGATCAGATGGATTTAACTGACATTTACAGAACATTCCACCCCAAAGTGGCAGAATATACACATTCTTCCCAAGTGCACATCAGTAGATGAGTGAATAAAAAAACTGTGGCACATTTACACAGTGGGATACTATGCAGCTGTAAAAAAGAAGGATCACTTATCCTTTGGGACAGCACGGAGGGAACTGGAGAATATTATGCTTAGTGAAATAAGCCTAGTCAGAGAAAGACAAGTATCACATGATGTCCTGTGTGGAATGTAATAAACAAAATAAACTGATGAACAAAATAGATCCAGAGACATAGAAGCATGGAACAGACTGAGGGATCTCAGAGGGAAGGTGAGGAGGGGAGTGTGGGTGGGGAGAGATTAATCAAAGAACTTACATGTTTATAAGCATAACCCCTGGACACAGACATTGGTATGGGGAAGGCCTGGGGTGGGGTGGATTCGGGATGGAGGGAATCAATGGGGGAAAAAGGAGAACATCTGTAATATTCTCAACGATAAAGATAAATTTAAAAAAACAAATTGACTCAACAAGTGGTCCTATTGATTTTCTAGGTAGCTTTCTTTCTTGACTATTTAAGGATCTCCTACAGTTTGCTTTTGAGCACTTTGGAAGGTATTACTCTAATTCTCCTTCAGTCCAACTTGTTTTACCCTAACCTTTCATACTTTGTAGATATTTCAATTGTCTTTACATAAACCAATGTTTAAGTTTCAAAGTCGTCTTTTTTCTTGTGTTAGCTGCTTTGGCTTTGCCCATTACCCATATTATGAAAATTAAGTTATATACTTTATATATACTTAGTATACTTATACTTAATTAGCATAATTATTTTAGCAACAATTAAAACACAAATTTCTTTCTTATCAAATGTGCAGATTTCACCAAGTAGGAAAGTGGAGTAATATAATGAAACCATTATTAAATACCACTATGACAGGTTGGATCTCAAACTCAAAAGGCGAATTCAATGCCTGTGTTTATGTTCAAAAAAGTAACTGTGTAAGTACAGAAGGGGAAGGTATAAAAGATAGCCAAAATTTAATTGAAAAAAAGTAAATAGGAGGTTTAACTGTGAATTCAATGGGATCAACATTGAGATGGGACAGCTTAGAAAGTAAATCCATTCTTAGCCGCCCCTATAGAAGTCATGTGAAATTACAGTCTGACTGTAATCCAATGCTTCCCGGTGTCTATTCAGGGATATTTCTCATCTAAAATCTACTTTTATTCTAATCACCAGCAATGTCTTAGAATCTTAATGCTTGATCAGCTCGACTCACTGAACTGTGTGCTGGAAAATTGGAGCCACTTAAGAGTGAGATAAAGTGCTCCACTGAGGAAAGCCAAAGAATGAGAGTAAGAGAGCAAGGAGAAAATGTGGAATCAATGAGGTGAAAAAGAAGAGCTGAACAAAAGGTAATACATTACTTTTCAATCAAATACTAATGAAATGCCCTCCGTTATCAAATGGTACATCATATGCCAGCAACCAAATGATAATATCAAGTCAATGAACTAAGTGTATGTACCCATAATTCACAAATAACTAAATCGATATCTGCATTTATCTTCTCTCCCACTGCCTGGGTTAGATGTATCATTGCAAGTATATTAATTGTTATTGTTTGCAGAACTGCCCCAATGCATGAAATGCTAAGTAGCGAGCATACAAGTAGACCCTAATGACACATTTCAACATTATATCATGATTATGGGTGAAATGGCATGCTATTTATTTTATCTCTTTTTAGAAAGCTAGACGTCTATAATACACATTTCAGTGAATATGTTATCAATGACATTTTAAAAATTCCATATAAATCTTTTCCCATTTCAAGAGTTATATAAAACTTCCACCCAAAAAAAGTTTTCCCACCCCCTGAAGAATAGATAAGGTATATTCTATGTTTGGTATGTTACTGAAAGATAAAAGAGAGAAAATAAACTATTTCTATATTTTGTCTGTGTACTAATTTGAAATACTATTATTATTACTACTCAAATGTATATTTGGCAGTAATTATATCATGGCTCCCGTAACATCTACCCAATAACTAAAAAATAAATCCTTAGTTTCCTATGATCACCTATTTAGGATTTTATATTTTCTCCAAATGCAGTAAATCTCATAGTTGTAATAACTAAATGTAATGCCTTTCCTTACATTCCTCCTACTTCTCCAAGTCATCTCAGCCCAAACCATTCTCTAATTCAGAACGGGAGGGAAAAAAACAGGTATTTTGGAAAGTTGTTTTTCAATACTCAATAACATTGTTTCTCTCGAAGAAAAGCAAGCTATAGAAAATTATTTCTGGGATTCTTACTTTCTCTATTCCAACAATGGGACTAGTTCAAAGACATGGTACAATATCAAAATCAAATGCGCCAATATTATGATAATAAGGCTCATTTTAAAATAATTACTGAACATTCGAATACAGATTTCTTCTCAATATATTATGGGATTACAACCCAATAAACTTACTGTAAGTTTAAAATATCTTAAGTTGAAAATGCATTTAATACATCTAACCTACCAATCACCATAGCTTAGCTTAACCTACCTTAAATATGCTCAGGACACTTATATTAGCCTAGAGTTGGGCAAAATCATCTAACACAAAGCCTATTTTGTATTGACCTGTTGAATACCTCATGTAATGTATTATGCATATCACTTTCACACCATCCTTAAGGTGAAAAATCATGAAACCATCCTAAGCCCGAGACCATCTGTATAATTTAATGGCTGGGTGGCTGAAAGAATTTGATCTCCTTTTTTTAATATGGCATAAGAATTGCTTGTACTTTTAGCATAAAGGTGCAGCAGATGGTGGGAAAATCTAGTTTGAGAAAGATAACAGGCTTCATCAAGTCTGGAAGGAAGCATGCGACTTACACGTATTACACATACATAAAGCCATCATTTCGCTTCTTAGAAATCTGTTGTATTTCCATTGTCATCTTTCCTTTTCCCCAAAAGAAAAAAGCCAAAGAACTGTCTTTATTAAGCATTTAAATCACCTCCAATTACCATAAATACACAGCTAGCTATAGACACATCTGTTTTAGACACATATATAAATTGGCTCAAAAGGGAATAGACAAGAAAAATTGAGACTATAGTTTAAAATTTTAATGTTATCCTTAGATTGATTCAGAGATTAATAAAATTCATATGGTTCCTCACAGAATTATTTGAAGAAATTTCTCTGTGATATTATCTCAAAAGGTGAGAAATAAAGCAATTAAATTTACTGCTCGATATCACAGGGCATTATTAAAATATACAGAGCCCTTTTATAAGGACCCATGAGAAAAATGTTTCTTTGATTACTGCACCAGAAATAAGTCTTATTTTTATCTTACAAACACAATGATGCTTTCAACTGCTTGTTTCTCTTTTTGTTCTAGCTACTAGAAGGCCTAAGCCAAAGTATTGTCTTCTACAAATGAAAGTGACTTTCTGTCATACTTTGGTCCCCAGGTCTTCCATTGGACTTCAGATTATTAATTTATGATTTCTTCCCTCATACCTCATATATGTCTGAAAGTCAATTCAGATTCTCCTTTTTAAATTTATGAATCAAAGTACATAAATATAAAAAATAAATAGTACAGTGGGATTTTTTCTTATGTTTTTAATGGGAACCTTTATAATTCTTTAAAAGATAGAAGCTTTCCCTGGTCCTACTCTTAATGGAATGTCTGTCTTACGGTTTTTTAAACAAAGTTTGTTTAGTAATACAAAAGAAAATACCTTGTCACTGAAGTAACATCAGCTCTTTTTATTTATGTTCTGTAATAGGAATCCAGGTTTCAAAATTTGTGTGTGTGTGTGTGTGTGTGTGTGTTTGCATGCGTGCGTTTTATGGCTTTATCATTAGAGAATTTCAATACATATTTGAGAAAGAAATTCTTATATTGCTGGCCAATTGCCCTTTAAATGAGAGAGAAGGTGGAAATAGACAGCTAAAGGGAGGTAACTTATGTTTTCAAAGGCTCACTCTGGCTTTCACTTGAAGACTGGACTGTAGGGAGGCAGGGCTAGAAGCAAGAAGATATAGGGCAGTGAACATTAGGTGAGAGAGGTGACCATCAGTTCCCAAGGTTGTGGATTGCAGTTTGGCCAAAAACATTGAATAAAGTCATCTTGGGTTTAGATTCCCCCATCTTTGCTGCCATTCACAGTAAGGTGATATTGATGGGTAAGTTAGTATGTTATAATAAGTTATAGAGTTAAAAACTTGTGTTTTAAGAATGTATAGTAAGAATCCTTAGGGAAATGCTTTAACATTTGTATTCCCATAAAAGAAAGAGAAATAATGGCTTGCATAGTGGGGAAAGGGGCTGTTGATATGGACATTGTTATAAAGAACCTCCCCCCAATTAAAGTTAAATTCTCATTGTGATGCCAATGGGATAATGGGAAGAAAGTTTGAATATATATGTTGGGGCTTGATTTTAGAGGACTTCGAAAGCCAAAGAGAATGTTTTCAATCATAGGTGTTTATAGGTAAAAATGATACTTGAGATTTTTTTAATCAAAAAAGAAGGGAACACTGTAGTCTGCAAGGAGAAAGAGAAGGCATAATTGTACTGAAACTGGTAGAAAGTGATGGGAACCTGAACTGCAGGGAATAGTGGCAATAAAATAGAATGGAAGGGATAGATATGATACTGAAATGAATGTGTCAATACTGATCAGTATGTATGTGAATGGATTTATGTGCATGTATTACACACTCTTTTACATGCTGGTGTTCCCCTTCATTAACACAGAAAATGAAAGGCTCTTGATTTGGGTTCACTATTTGGATTTCAATTTAGGGGTGTCTGACAGCTTTAATCATATTTATTCATAGCTTTTTTAAAAAGTAGCAAATTGAAAATAAAATTATGGGTTTTATTTCATGCAGGAAGTGAAGTACCTATAGATTCAAGTGAGAACACAGGACTTTTTATTTTCTTCTGACTTTAGAGACTTGAGCATATATTTCAGATTTTTAAAAAATATATCTTTATTGATTTCAGAGAGAGGAAGGGAGAGGGAGAGAGAAAGAGAAATCAATGATGAGAGAGTCCTGGATCGGCTGCCTCCTGCACACCCCCTACTGGGGGTCTTTTAATTATACATAATCGCAATTATGAAGAGTATTCAGAAACTTCCATAAACTGACCTGTCTTGCTTTGATCTTGCCCCTCAGAGTAGTATATTGAAAGAAATACAGTTGAAGGAAATTTGCCTGCGTCTGGGTGACCATCAAGTGCTCAAGGTTGTGGATTGCAGTTTGGCCAAAAACATTGAATAAAGTCATCTTGGGTTTAGATTCCCCCATCTCTGCTGCCATTCACAGTGAGGTGATATTGAGGGGTAAGTTAGTATGCTATAAGAAGCTATAAAGTTAAAAACTTATATTTTAAAAATGTATGTTATGAGTCCTTAGGGAAATGCTTTAACATTTGTATTCCCAAAAAAAAGAAAGAGAAATAATGGCAGCAAAAGTGAAAGCAGACACATCCAACATAATTCAAAAACAAGCATAAATGCCCAGGAAATTTTCACAAAGCTCCATAAGGGGACAAACATAAGAATGTTCAAAGCAGTATTGTTTGGCTACATTCGTATATTTTTGTTAAATTCTCATAGGTTAATGTTCCCATTTTATAGATGAGAAAGCCGAGTGAGGATTCAAATCCAGACAATCTGGCTCCAAAGGCTGTGCTCTTAGTGACTGTGCAATTTTGAGATGTTATCTCTGTATTGGGGTGACAATGGTTAATAAGATCAAATAGGTTTCAAGTATATATTTCTATGACACATGATCTGTATATTGCACTGTGTGCCCACCACCCACAGTCAAATCGTCTTCTGTCACCATATACTTGGCTCCCTTTTCCCTCTGGGAACCACCAGACTGTTGCCTGTGTCTATAACTTTCAGTTTTATATCCCACATATGAGTGAAATCATATGGTTCTTAGCATATTATTCTCAAGGTCCGCCCATGTTATCGCAAATGGTAGTATTTCATCAACTTTGGCCTCTTTCCTATCTGTTCCCCCTTCCTTGGACTCACATCTAGTCTTGTAGCTTTAAGCACCATCAATGTGCTAGCAAATCCTCAGTCTGGACTTCCAGCCTAGACCCCTCTTCTGAATTCAAGACTCATATAGTCAACTGACTGCTCAAAATCTCCACTTGGATGTCTAACAGGCATTTCAAACTCAGTTTTTCTAAAACCAAAGTCATGATTTTTTTTAAAAAAAATATATCTTTATTGACTTCAGAGAGAGGAAAGGAGAGGGAGAGAGATAGAAACATCAATGAGGATAGAGTCATTGATCAAGCCTGCAACCCGGGCATGTGCCCTGACCGGGAATCGAACCCTGATCGCCTGAGATCCTAGGTCGACGCTCAACCGCTGAGCCATGCCCGGCCAGGCGCAAAATCATGATTTTTCTCTCCACACATGCTCCACCTGTAGCCTCCCTTATGTGAGTTGTTGGCAACTTATTTGATCCTTCCAGTTGTTCAGGCCAAACCACTTAGTTTTAAAATAAAATATGCAGTTGTCCAATATTTAGTACAGTCTTCTCACAAAATGCAAGAAATGTAGATTTCCGACTATCCATGCCATGGGTTCTGAAAGCTTTATGACTCATATGGTAATTTTTAATGAGTTTTCTATAAGTAAAAGTGTTCTTGAGGTCTTATTTGGCAGTCTGACTCTCAAAGAGTTGAAGAATTCCCTTAATTTCCTTCAACATAAGACAAATAATGCATAAAAGATAAACCAATTTCAGCTTTCATGATTAAGCAAGTGCTACTAAAAATTCCTCTGAGCCTTGATTGTATTTGCATCATACTACTGATATGTATATTGGCATCTGCAAAACAATTTACCCAGGAAGACACATTTCACCTGATAGTACCAAATAGAGGTATCCTAAGAGAAGTTAGGGAGGCTCAATACTTTTATCATAAATATAGCAGAAAATAAGTAAAGTCACTCCCATTCAATTGACAAATATGATGTTTGTTAGTTAAACATGTCTTTGGATTTAAACAAAATATGTAAAATAGTCAAAGATGGTCATTTACTATTTCTGCCCATGCTCTTGATTGGCTTGTATAGTCCATGGTAAGAGTGTCCTGCTGTTTCCATCCATGCTCTTGACTGGCTTTTGCAGCAAACACTATTCATTATACCCAGCAATCATGTCCACCCCATGCCAATTTTCCTTATTAACACAACTACAATTTTGTTGAGGTGGCAACATGCACAGAGAAAGGGGGAAGCTTCAGGTTGATAATTATGATTGGTCCCAGACTATGACAGCTTTCCCCTCCCCTCCCCAGACTCTTGTCAGAGAGTTGTTTGGCATTAGATATGTTATCTAATCCTGAGCAGTGAGGTGCAATGGGAAGTCTACTGGAATCTCCTGGGACAAAATTTCTACCCTGCAAAAGAGGAAGATGCAAAGCCCTGATACCACTGGGCATTAAATCAGCCCTGGAACTGCCTGTCTCTGAACTTCTTTTCATGTGATATTATAAGTCTCTATTACCAAAACTGCATTTAGTCTGTCCAAATATACTCTAATTCATATATCCTACTTGACTTGCCCTCCTATCTGCAAGGCCACTGTCATAGCATGCTACTGTACCCTAATAATTACATTAATATAATTTCTCCTCATAATTACCTAATGTTCTTTGCTTTCCTTGAAAATTATTTCAATGTAAATTACATTAATTTAAATAAAAATATAATAATTAAGAGATAAAATATATGTGGGGAATTTTTTATATCTAAAGCTTAAGCTGTCCCTATAAGCAAGAAATCTAGCAAATGCCCTGATTATGCACATCCAGGTTCTACAAGTATTCAGAAATAAGGCCATATTTTCTGTAAAGCACTTGCACAAATCCCTGTGAACACACAATTTTCCCTCTCTGAATTCTGAAGCATACTTACCTCCTGCAGATACTGAGAAAACTGACAAATAGCTTCTGACAAATAGGCAACTATTCTATAGCAACATGACACTGGGAAACATATACTGTGCCAAATAGCATTTTATATTGAAGAAAGTACTCCAAATTTTCACATTGTGGGTCAAGTTTATATACTTCACGATATCACATTTGGGGAAAAGCTTTCCTCTTCCTTTTTCTTTTCTAATACCCTCATAACAACCTCAATCAGAAATCCAAGGGAAACTAAACGATATGCAGTGGCAGCCTTGAATTAGAAAATTGTTCCCTGGCTGGACCTCTCACTGAGTTTACTAGGAATGTGTACTTCAATCTGAAGAGGCCATCGTGGTTACAGAAGATGTACAGAAGACTGTAATAGGCCCACGGTTGGAAATAGGAAGGAGAATGCAAGGTTGTTTAAACATGAAATAAATACTGTTAGAATGTATTTCAGTGAGGAAATGACTGCATATATGAGTAGCAAGGTAATTCAGTTTAGACTCCAAATAGATAAAAAGTGTTGCTTAAAATCCATAAAGCATGATTTTTACAAAAACAATCTCTAAAGGAAGATTGGAGAAAACCACTTAGCAATCAACAGACTCATTGTGTTGAATGGCAGTAGCCAGACAGGAGTGAGCAGAGTCAAAGCAGAACTTGACTGGAGCCAACATTCCCAGGTAGGACTAACTCTACCCTCTATCACTTTGGTATACAACTTCAGAATTTCAAACTACAATATCCAACAGAGACTTAATAAGAACTGAAGCACTAGGATTGATCCCTTAGGCTCATGCAACATTTATGTTACTGTCACAATAAGCCCTCACACAGATACAAAAACATTAAACATTCATTAAATTCTTTCTATCAACTGCCCACTTCTTCAAAGGAGATTTCACTTTTATCCTGAACAGATGGCAAACCTATCACAGTGTGTTCTTTATGACCGAGCATAATAAACACTGTCTGATTAAATCATTCTGAAGCCAATTAAAAACTCAACATTTACTTTAGCAAAACATACCTACAAGAGGAAAATAAACATGAACAAACAGTCAATTTACTGCCCCATTGCCTGAGAAAAATTTGACATAGGACAATGGCTTAATAGAAGAAATAATGTACCTCACTTTAGCTGTCCATTTCCACCTTAGCTCTCAATTAAAGGGCAATTGTCCAACTATGTAAGAATTCCTTTCTCAAATAAGTATTGAAATTCTCTAATGATATAAGTCTGGGCTCAACTTATCTTGTGCTACTTGGAGCCAAAATATTGAAAATTCCTAGGTATCAGGCACTATAACATGCGACTACCATATATTATTTCGTTTACTGTTCATAACAACCTACCAGGAAGGGACTAATTATTATACCATTTTACAGATCAAGAAACTGTGTCTTCATGAGGTCAAGCAACTTTCCCAAAATACACAGTAGAATGCGGAAGAACCAGGCTTTGTATCCATGAGTTTTGATTCCAGAAGACAGGCTTGAAACTACTACACTTGATTTCCTCTTTAAGAGAGAATAAGTTTTTCTAAGCCCTTTTAGAGAAATAAAATTGAAGAGCAAGCTCTTTAAGTCTAAGTATTGCTAGAACAAATTATTCTTATACATTGCACCGAACAACTGAAACACCAATCACAAATCATTCTCGTTTCTTCATTAAAGCATAATGAAAAAGTCTTTCTAATTCAAAGTATTATATATATACTTAAAAGAACTAAAAAATGACTTTATAAATATTCTAGAATTCAGATTAGTTAAAAGGATTTTAAATATTCATATTTTATGTTTTTCATACATACTATAAAATATGAATTTGAAATAGCACAAATGTTATATTAAAATGTAAATGAGAATCTAATCTATCTAAAATTCATTACCAGAAATGAATGTATTATTGATACATGACCTAACTACCCATGATTCTAGGTGCTGACAAAGCATTTACAGGCATGGCCCCAACTGGGATGTGGGACTTTCAGTGTTAAAATTGCAGAGGGCCCAAGCAAACTGCCACATGTTGGTTATCCCAATTCTGGAAGAATATCAGGTACCATGGAAAGCCACTGTCTAGGAAAAATGCAAATATCTGGGAAAACACACTTATGATGTGATTTAATGCTGGAAAAAAAATACATGTGAAATTGTATACTTTCTTGTGAAACTAGGCAATTACAATTGTGTCTGCTTAATCAGGCTGAAATTTTTCCTAGAACTGGAGGATAATTGAAAAAAAAAAAATCTGTCTGGTCCAGGATCATTCTCCTAGTGGGGTACATGTGTGTATATATATATAACATATTATATATTTGAATGGTCAAATGCAACAAAGTCTCTCTACTCAGCCTTGTTTGATATGAGAGATTGAGGCATTTACTATCCAAAGTTATCATCTTTATATGCAGCTGTAATTGGCACATCCAATATTTACTACTTTAACATATTTTATGCATATTCTGATTGGGGAGATAACTACAAAGTCATCAAATGTATGATATTTTGCTAAAATTGTCTCACTATGTTCTACCCTGCGATGTGTATATTTTATTGCTGATATTTATTAGATGGTAGCAAAGACATTTCAATGAAGCTAAGTCTGAATTTAACAGATTTCACTGTTTCATGCCATGACAAATGAAACTAAGTTTGGACTCAGCCTTCTCATGAATTTGTCCCAGTGAACAACCTAAACAAGGAAAAAATAATCAATTTAATTATTATTGGGTTTTGATCAAGTCTGTCACAACTAGAAGAAAAATAATTTAAAGTGTAAAGAGGGGTTGTATTTTTAATTACGGCATGGATCTTAGCAAAATAATATTAAATGAGAGACACCTCAAAATATTACATGCAGAATAGTACCTAGAAAGTTAAAAGCAACTAATAAAAACCACGCTTTTAAAGAAATACATGCCAATCAATTAAACCATCAAAAGAGAAAATAAAGAAATAGTTATCACAGAAATCGGATGGGAAGGAGTATGATACCAGGTGGTTGGGAGGGGGGAACCATATGTTTAGTTTGGGTTCTGTGCTATTACAATATTTTACATAAAACTAAATCAATGTATAAATAAATAAAAGCAAGACATGCCTAGAAAGTCAAGAGTGTATGCCAAGTAATAAGGATTACAATTTTCCCAATTCTGAGCATTTGAAGTTTCTTAAATTAATATATAGACTTATCACTCTACTTAAGTCCTAACTGCTGGAGTTAAAGGGAAGATTTGGAAGCTCCAAATTAATCTTCCTGTCTCCATTGTTTCCTTCTCCATTTCAATCTACATATCTGTGATACATTCTCTCAAAATTTCAAAGCTTCATATTGTCCACAAAATAAAGATCCAAGCAAGATCCCCTGTGATGAGAACTGGATCTGCCTCCTCCATTCTCGCGTTGCTTCCTCCATTGAAAACCACAGTCCTGTTCTTGCTGGTCCCTGGGCCTGTCCTTCAGAACCTCCTCCTTCCTGACCAAGTCCTACTTACTCGTGAGGCCTATACAAGGGCCTCCACGTGCACAAAGTATCTGGTCTGAAACCTGTTTCCATTCTCTGCCCCAGAGCAGAGGATATGTACCTTTGTAATAGAATTTACCAAATAATAAATTGAATTTATTTGATATTGTATTGCCAATAGAGAAAATTTTTATTAATTGTATTAATGAGGTAATAAACAATTTTGGAAGAAAAAATATGACCAAAGCATATGTAATGCCGTCATAAAGGTTATAGTATGGAATTACTTATATTGCTGTCTCACTGGTCCTACTAGATAATAAAAGAGACGGTATCAATAGAGTTTACCTTTGTGCTTTATAGTACTTACCACACAGAAGGTAATTAACTACCATCACTTTCAAATCTACCCGTGTATTTTTTTACCTTCAGAACCCACTGACCTAATCAAGGACTTCCTGTCATCCTACCTTTTATCTCTTTCCTATGATCATGTCTGAGTAAATACTGAAATTGTTCCAGAGTCTCATCTTCTCACTATAACATTTGTGAAGAAAAAAATTCACATCAACCAAAAACTAACATTCTACTTGCAAAACTTGGAAGCTTTCTGCTGGCAGTAAGACTTCAGAGCTGAAATAAGACTCACCATCCAAGGCAAGGCTTGTTCTCGTTTTCAGGGAAGAGGAACTTGGGCTGCTCTTCCTCGCTGGAGGCTGCTTTCTCAGCTGGCCAGAGACATTCCTGCCTTTGTAGCTCTCTTTTTACAGGTATTGCCAGTAATTAAAAATGGCAAGGGCCTTTGAGCCTGTGACTATTGGTCTTCATTCCTGGTTATTAAAAAAAAAAAAAAAGACTGTAACAAATTATGCTGTGGTCGTACACCCTAAACAGCTTTTCATTCATGATTATTGGTAATAATTTAGCTGTATACCACTTAAAATTACCTAGAAATAAGTAACCACTGTTTAAGAGGACAAGGTACGTCCCTTCAGTCTAGCATGAAGTATAAACAGCAAATGGACATATGAAACATCTCTAGGGTTGATCACATTTACCCTACAATTCAAAATTAAGGAGAGAATTTTCATGGCTCAAGAGGGGAACTGAATCAGTCCCTATACACCCACAATATCTATTTTTCCTACCTTTATATTACCTAACTCCAATTAACAGAAAGGTTTGTATTAGCTAAAAATAAAAATATCCTCAAACTTCATTGCAGCTATGGGTGGCCATGTGACATGGTTCTTATCAATGAAACAGAAATGTCCTGAGTAGAGCTTTCACAAATATACTATTTTTCTATATAAAAGGGAAAAAAAAGAATAGGGCACGCACCCTTTCCTCCTTGTCGTTTGCCTCTTCAAGATACACATTAAGATAAGATTAATATGATTAATATAATATAACATAATATAATACAATAATATATGGCCTAGGGTTGGTGCAGCTAAAGTTAGTATAGGCACTTTCTGACCATGAGAACAACGGTCGTACCGGGGTTGTAGGTTCAGAAGCTAGAAGAAGCCCGGCCGCTTCTTTGACCAGCTGTGTTGGTCTGAATGGCTAGTTCTAGACTCAGGTCACGTGAGAATAAAAATCTCTGTCTGGTTAAGCCACTGCGGTGCTTTTCTCCTACTTCAGCCTAAAGCAATTCTGACACCACATCCCTGCTTACTGACCATACTAGGCTGCATTCACTTCCTGTTCAAAGAAGGAATAAAAAAGGCAAAGTGTGAAGATCAGACAATTTTTCTTTAACATAAAAGAACAAAGCTTCAAGAATGGATGTTTTTAAAGGCTACTACAGGAAATGAGATTTTAGAAACATTGTCTTTTGTTCACAATAAAATTCAAAGCACAGACCTTTGAAATAAGAGCAGAGGCATGAAAGGAGAGCACAACATACTGATATGAAAAAGAATCTGGCTAGGAGGTGAGCTGAAATAAAAAGGAAATAAATTAAAAGTAAAATGGTAAAATTAATGTCTTCATGAGATTAGAATCAGTCATGACTGGATTCACTAAAGAAGAAAGCTAACGCTGCTGAAAACTGAGCAGTAGTGTGTAGGACAAATTTGAGCAGCTGCCTCTAATATGTAAAACGAGCAGAGATTAAAGTCATGAAAGAAGAAAAAGTAGGTGCAGTTGATGGGGAATGACGTGCAGCGTAATTCGTGTTCCTGAAGAAGACACCATTTTAACAGAAACTTGGTAGGTGTGAGTTACAATGAGATAGTGGATTCCTATACAATAGAAAGGCTTGAGTCTACAGACGAAAAATCTCAGTGATTAACAGGCAATGTAATAAGGGTGAAAACCTGCATTGACCCTGTTGAAATCCCTAATTTTACGGGTAGAGAAAATAATAAAGTTTCAGTGCTTAACTAAATAGAAAAGTTTGCCTACCAAAGAAAAAAACATCAAACTAACCTTAGAATCCTCCATAACAATAAATATCAGGAAGCAATAGGCCAACACCCATAGAGTTTTGGGTGGTAAAAATCATTAGCCAAGAAATCCGTACATAAAATATTCATTATATATGAAGCTCAAAGAAATATACTATTAGATATTCAAGGATTCAAATACATATCAATTATATTTTTGGATACAGGAAATTTAAACATCAAATTCTCACCACCCAAAGGATTAATCAAAAGTTAAGGATTCAATAATGAAGACACTAAAAATACATACTAATCAAATAACAACTATATGCACAAAAACTACACTATATACATATTCATAATGGTATTATTTATAATTGGAAACACCAAAGGATCAGATTTGTAAAACTGGTTAGGTAGATTATAATATCATAAATGATGGGCTAAGAGGTAACTTTTTAAAAGAACATATTTAAATATAGTGAAACAATAGAAATCATTGCAACAGATTGCTAAATAAAATAATTACAAAATGTTTGGGCAGAATGATTTTGTTTGAATAATATGTGCAGTTCGATAAAAAAATGAAGAAAAAGAATAAACTGCTTACTCTAGTTTGAGATACGCTATGTATATTTTTATTTTCTTCAATTTTTTCTATATTTTCTCTAATAAGTGAAAAACAAATTGCATTTTTAATCACCTCTCCTTCCTTCCATTTGGGTGAATTTATAGCAGGTGAGTTCTAGTGCCTTGTGGCTTTGGAACCTCCTTTCTGTAGCTTGCAGTAATTTTTGGAGTTGGGGTAAGAGTTTATAACATGAGATTACTCATTAAGTAAAATGACAATGTTCTGATTTGTTTTATTGCAACTGGCAGTCTGTATATATCAAACTTGCCATTTTACCTATGACAAGAAAATACTGGGCACTTCAGGCAGGTTAGGTGTGTTTGGAGGCTCCATGAGATGGGCCCGTGTGGAGTGTATTTGCCTGAGGGATGAAGTTGCCTTCTGAGAGTAAACAGGCCCTAAGAGAAGACACCACTGTGGGCTACTGAAAAGAATCGAGAACTAGAGGGAGGAAACAAGATGATGGGGTAGGGAACAGCTGCGCCCGCCGCCTCCCGCAACCACATCAAAACTACAACTAAATACAGAACCACCGTCACTCAGAGCCTCCTGAGATCCAGCTGAACAGAAGCCCCACAACCAGGGACCTGAAGCAGCACCGAGAGCGGGAGGAGGGGCGGAGACACGGGCGGGTCGGGGCTGAATCGGGGAAACGAGGCCTCGGGCCCACACCCGGTGCCGCGGGTTAAACCCGGGAGGGAATCTCGGCGGGGATTTCCCGGAGGAGGGAGGGGTCCCAGCCCCACAACAGGCCCCCAGCCCAGGGCTCCAGGCTGGGAAGAGACGTCCCCACAACTCTGGGCTGTGAAACCAGCGGGGACTGTCCCTGAGGGTCACGGAGGCTGCGGGAGCCCCAGCAGCTCCTCTAAAGGGCCCGGCGCGGACTCACTCGGACGCGCCCTCTGAGCCCAGCGCCGGGAGCAGCCTGAAAGGACCCGGGACACTCGGGGAGGAACTGACCTGCCTGAGATCCGGGCGAGAGCTGGAGGGGCGGCTTCCTCCAGGCAGAAGGGCTGGCGGAGGCCATGGCTCCTGTGGCGAGTCCTCCCCGCACACAGCCCGCAGGCAGGCGCCATATTTGAGTCTCCAGCACCTGACTCACGCCTTTGGCCCCGCCCCGTGATTCCCGGAGGCCCCGCCCTCCCCACCTGCAGCTCATCCGGGCCATTTCCAGGGGCTTTTCTGTGCAAGTGGCCTCTCGAGCCTCATGCTTAGGACTTTCCTAAAATCTCTCAAACAAGCAGCAGCTGCCCCATGCGGCTTGATAAGGGGCCCCAGGCCTGGCACTAGCAGCAGCTGCATTGGCTCATAGCTGGGCCTCTCCTGACACCTGCAAGCCCAGCATAAGTAGCAGCCAACTACGGTTTGCTGTGTAGCTCATGCTGGGTGGCCCTGGGCAAGGCACTGGCACAGGCTGACTTTGCACCTCCAGGGAGGCCCCAGAGACAGTGCACCTGGTGGTCAGACTCGACCATGCTGGATTGCAACCCTACCATATCCACGAATCACATTCAAGGGGCGCACTTGGTGAACAGCAAAGCTCCACTGAAGTAAATCCTGCTCCATGGGGGTGTCTCCAGCACAGCAGCTCTCTGGCTGTAGTTGCAGCTGGTCCTCACAGCTGATTGGTCTGGGGATCAGTTCCTCCCAGTGACGCCAACAACCAAGGCTCAAATACAACAGGACAGAGCACACAGCCCACACAGGGAGGCACCTAGAAGGCCCAGCTCAGGTGACTGGGGAGGCTGAGCCACTGGACCCTACAGGACACCTACTACACAAAGCCACTCTACCAATTCCAGGAGACACAACAGCTCTACCTACTACATAGAAACAAACACCTGGAAGCAGCCAAAATGTGGAGGCAAAGAAACATGTCACAAAGGAAAGAACAGACAAAATCTCTAGAAGAGGAACTAAATGAAATAGATCCAAGCAAGCTAACAGATACAGAGTTCAGAATAATGGTTATAAGGATGCTCAAGGATATTAGTAAGAGTATTACGAAAACAACTGTGAAAATCAATGACATAATAAGGACCAATTTGAAATGAAGGCTACACGAACTGAAATAAAGAATAATTTATATTGAATCAACAGTAGAGTAGAGGACACTGAGAATCAAATCAGCAATTTGGAACATGAAGAAACAAAAAACACCCAACCAGAAGAGCAAAAAGAAAAAAGAATCCAGAAATATAAAGATAGTGTAAGGAGCCTCTGGGACAACTTCAAGAGGCCCAACATCATATTATTGGGGTGCCAGAAAGAGAGGAAAGAGACCAAGAAATTGAAAACCTATTTGAAAAAGTAATGACAGAAAACTTCCCCTACCTGAGGAAAGAAATCAACTTACAAGTCCAGGAAGCACAGAGGGTCCCAAACAAGAGGAACCCAAAGAGGCCCACAGCAAGACACATTATAATTAAAATGCCAAGGGTTAAAGACAAAGAGAGAATCTTAAAAGCAGCAAGAGAAAAGCAATTAATTACATACAAGGGAGCACCCATACGACTGTCAGGTGATTTCTCAAGAGAAACTTTGCAGGCCGGAAGGGAGTGGCAAGAAATATTCAAAGTGATGAAAAACAAGATTGCTCTACCCAGCAAAGCTATCATTTAGAATTGAAGGTCAGTTAAGAGCTTCACAGACAAGGAGAAGCTAAAGGAGTTCATTACCACCAGGCCAGCACTACAGGAAATGTTGAAGGGTCTTCTTTAAGAAGAAGCTAATGAACAAAAGAATCTGATGAACTAAATAGATCTAGAGACATTGACACATGTAACAGACAATCATATTTCAGAGGGAAGAGGGAAGGGAGGTGGAGGGTGGGAAGAGATTAACCAAAGAAGTTATATGCATATATGCATAACCCATGGACACAGACAATGATGGGGTGAAGACCTGGGGAGGGGGTGGGAGCGAGGTGGAGGGGGTCAATTGGGGGGGGGGGGGAATGGGACACCTGTAATACTTTCAACAATAAAGATAAATTTAAAAAAAGAAAAGAAAATACTGGGCAGTTTTTGTTTTTATAACTTTCTTTAAAAACTATGAAACTGCAGAAATTGAGCACATTTTCAATATGCAGACCTATTTAGTAGTACTTTTTGTTTTCAGTATAAAACCATAAAATATTTTGGAACTATAATTTTCCCTCCAGTCTTTCCTTTTATCATATCACTCTGGCTTCCCAGTTTTACTGTATTTCACTCAGCTGATTGATATCTTTTGTCTAATATAGGTTGGCTTTTAAAGAATACATAGTAGAATCATAAACCTTTTTCAGTAAGCATTGTACTTTTCTGTAGTAAACAGAGCTATAGGCTTAACTGAAGAGAAAAATGTTTTATTTCGTTCCTAGAGTGAGGAAGATTTTCACGGGAAAGCTCAGCACACTACTAGCCTTTGGCAGTGAACTAGGGAGATGAGGCTGTCAGTTAAAGAAATATATGAACTTGAAAGAATGGATTGTTTATGATATTGTCTGGAGGTTAGTTTATGGGCTTCTGGGTTCTTAACTTCCCCGGACACATAGAAATTCACAGTGAAAGCCTCAAGCAGACGCAGGGAGAAGTGATTCTTGGTTTCACCTTTGCTTCTCCATTTGCTGTGGGGTTTGCACAGGAGCCAGTGAGCATCCCTCCACTAAACCCAAGACGAAACATCCAGAGTTTGACATTCTAATTCCTGCTCTGCCCCTGGCTGCCAGTGATCTCTGATAATGCACTTATCTGGTCTTTGCCTAAAGCAACCCACAAAGTGAGAATAATATTTTTATCCCAACTCTCTAGGACGCTGTGATAAATAACTCTGAAGCTAAGGGTAACATAGATAGGCTTAGAGATAACAGTATATTCAAATGAACTATTTAAAATTCTAGATAACAATGACCCACTGTAAAAATGAGGAGGAAGGAATTAAGGAGAAAGAGAGTTTTCAGGAAGCTGAATTACATGTTAATATTCTAGATCAACAAATCCCTACAGAAATTTAACATTTAAAGAAGGTTATTTTACTTCATCCATGGGTAACCTTTCTCTCATTCTTTCATCAGATGTAATAATTTTATTTTTATAAAATTACCACACTTACGTTTGCTTTATTTTGTGATTTTTCTAGTGTCAACGTTTTTTGCTATAGTCACTTGAACTTAGATGAGGGAATGAATCAATTTTATATATCTCTATAACTTTTTTATTCCAAAGTAGTCACACAAACAGTAGTTATATTATGCAGGTTTTCAATTAATGATTGTCCTTATAAAGAGGCCACACATGATTGAGAATATATTTTCTCCCATATATTTTTCCTTTAGTTTATCAAATTATAGTGTGCCACACATTACATTCTTGAAATAAAACAGCAGATACTATATGCTGAAAAACTTACATTACATAAACATAAAGTCAGAATGCTGTGTTTTTATTACAAGCATCAAGCTAGTTTAGTTTGTGTTCCCTACTGCAGTCTGTCAGCCAATTGTGTGTGGAGACCGCCTGTCTGTGGGCCACATGTGCAATGCAAGAGAGCCAAGAGTGAGAATCCCTTTGTTTGGGGGATTATGTATTCCCAAACTTTCATGGGCTTGTATTGGCCCTGCCTATTCTGGCCGATGATCTCTGTTCCCAGGTCTGACTGACGGGAATCTTCCCTAGTCATCCCTACTCACTGTGCATGCATTCATCTCCCCTTTGTTAGATCCCTTCCCCCAGTGACCCACAGGGAATGTGCTGGTGGTTCCCTGGAGAGTGTGAAATTGCAGTTTCCTGGTGAAGCTGCCCAAATGGCCGTGCTTATAATGTCTGGCCTCTCTTTTGCTTCTTTTCTATTATTGATAACTAGATAATTACAATGGTATCAATTCACTCATATATTAAGGAAATTTTTCATGAGATGCAAGGGAAAAAAAGTACATCTGCTGATGATAGGAGCTAACCATGTTTAGGAACTAAAATTAAATATCAAACAGAATTGTCAAAATGGAGACATATATAGAAAATTTTTACTGAATTTTATGAATGAAAAATCTGTTCTACAGGAATATTGTCAGGAAAAGCAAGAAAAAAAGGAAGGAAGGAGAGAGGGAATGAGGGAGGAAAAGAAGGTGAGAGGGAGGGAAGGAGTGAAGGGAGGAAGAAAGCCAAGCAGGAATGTGGTTGGTACCACTGAGGAGGGAGTTTGTAAGAATGGGAGAGTAAGCAGTTTCCACTCTTGTCACCTTTTCTGCAAGTTCTCCTTCAAAACCTGCCCTGAGGGTAGAGAGTGGCAAAGCCTACCACACTTGCCCAACACGATTAGCTAGATGAAATATAGGTATTTGTATTTTAACTGTGAATAAAGCTTTAAGTCATTGGAGGAGAAAGCTAATGGGGAAATACCAGATAACAAGGAGTTAGTGGAGAAAATATTTCAGAGATTTAAGAAATCAGAAATCACACCATGTAGGTAGCTAACACTAATCCTTCTCAAAAGATAAAACAACATTAAAATTTTTCTTTAATATATTTTGCCCTTTCCCATCCACCTACTTTTTGAGACCTAAACCAAAAATTTGGTCAAAAAGTTGAAAAAGCTTTCTACTGTGATCAAGAAAGAATATTTAAAGTTTCCAAGTATAAAGAGACTTTCTATCTTCTGATCCTTAAAATTGGAAAAGATCCTGAAAATTAAATATCCTCTTAAAGAAAATAAAAGCAAGAAAACATTTTTGACAGATCCTAATTCTCTATTAAATTTCTGCATCACTTGACTTACCTGGATTTCTCATTCCAGCGTTATTTATATTCAGCCTCACATGTCACGTGGCAGCATAAATGAATATAAATGCTATGCCATTTTCACCTGTGGGGCGTTGTTGGCAAGTTTAACCTGGCTGGGACTTGATCTGGGGACCAAAAGGAGAGTTAAAATCATGGGCCCAGAACTTCTCTTGAAAGCTTCAGGAAACAAGGAATTCTATTTGGAAGTGGAATTAAGTGGAGAAGGCTGTTTAAACCTAAGTGGTAAATGAATTCTGATAAGAGGATTTAGTACAAAAAGAAGGCAAAGATTTTCCATAGCAAGTACAGACTTCCATATGCTGCCTCAGTTCTTTCCTGTAATATGATTAGCTGAGATTATGATTGTTTTCAAAGTTCTGACTTTCATAGATTCAGAGGAATGTAAATAGATGATAGATATAGATAGATGATAGATAGATAGATTAGATGATAGATGATTAGATAGATAGATAGATAGATAGATAGATAGATAGATAGATGATAGATAGATAGATAGATAGATAGATAGATAGATAGATAGATGATAGATGATATAGATAGATGATAGATAAATATAGATAGATTATAGATAGATGATAGATAGATGATGATAGATAGATAGATAGATAGATAGATAGATAGATAGATAGATAGATAGATAGATAGATAGATGATAGATAGATGATAGATAGATGATAGATAGATATGATAGATTTTTTTTTTAACTGAAATATTATCAACAAGAGATTGGGGGCAATTGAATCTAATTTTACCTTAAACATACGTCTTTGTTCTGAATAATATGATTAGAAACATATTTCTGTGACACCAAAAGATTATTGAAATAATATTAAGTGCCATCAGCAACATTGAAAACCAACACCTTTCTACCAAGGGAGATTAATTAAAGTTGAACTTGAACAAGTTATATCAAGCAAGGAATAATAGAAACCCATTGATCTGAACAAACTATGATTATCTAGATCAGAGTGCAAATATTTAAGTGCAATGAATGTAATTCCAGGTTATGTCTTGACCCTATAAAAATTTGTCGCCTGTGATATTGGATTTTTCATTTGATTCTCAAAGGTCAGGAAAATAGCAGGGAATCCAAGGTTCCAGTTTATCTGAAATCATTTTGTATTCATGGAGCTACTGCTTCATTGCCAGGAGAACTGCCTAGAAACCAGACTGAAAATGTCTATGAGTTGAGTAAGTTCCAGAGGCCATTGATCTGCACGGTGACCAAACATTTCAGAACTTTGAAATATATGTATATAGGGTGTCCCCAAAGAACTGTATACATACACTTTGAATAATTATAAAGGCAGTGTTTATTAAATGCATTTCATTTTCAAAATTGAGCTAACAGCTGTTAAAGTGTATATACATTTTTTGGGATGCCGTGTGTGTGTGTGTGTGTGTGTGTGTGTGTGTGTGTGTGTGTGTGTATTTGTTAGTTGAGATTAAGACACTTTTCAAAAGTTCTGCATTTTTGTACATTCAGGGCTGCTATCATCAGCCAAGGGTCTCTTTATGATATTAGTTAAACTAATACCAAGACTGTGTTTTAATAGAGATGGAATAAATCATGTACTGTTTTTCTTGTTACCTACCTTCCAGAAACTTGATGTAGTTCAAATACCCCCTGATATGGTGATAGACTACTATTCTTTCCATGCACATAGTATATTAAAACATACACACAAACACACACACAGAACTGATGAATTTGCAATCATTCCCATGGCCATAACTAGACTTTGTCACCAACAATAGCAGCATTTTCTTCATAATCTCAGTTTTAAGGTCCCCCTTCCTTGGCCATCACCTTGGGTCTTTCTAGATCACTTCCCCTTGCTCCTAATTCAAACAATCCCTAGCCCTCACCAGAACCTCCAGTCCATTATCACTGCCACCTTTGATTTTTGAACACCCCCTACAGTCTACTGTTCTTATCCAGTTGACATCCACGATAAATTATAAGCACGCCATCGCATATACCTTCAGTGACCTCCTTCCTCCTCTCTGTCTTGTAACTGCCATAACATGAAAAACAAAATAAGACAAACAAGCAAATCTGCAGGTATTAAGTAGTCAGGTCCGCCAGACAGACTGGCATGTTAAAGTCAGAATTAGAGCCATCTACGTTCTGTAATAAAGGACTTAATGTAATAAGCAGCTCTTTTAGTCAAGGCCACACTGCATGGTAACAAAAGAGAGAATCCAGACCACCGTCTGTTTGGGTTTTTCAAGGCTCTTTCCTTAAGGTTAAAGGACATCAACAATTTCTCACATTTGTAACAAGAAAATAACACCTCCTCTGTACACGTAGCGTTTACATATTGCTATATACACATAAACATGCAGTAATTTGTGTATTGTTCTCCTTAAAAAAGAGGTTCAGTCATTCTCAACATATTCCTTTAGGTCTCCAGAAGTCTTTAATACAAAGAATAAAAGATTTCAAAATATTTTTTATATTTATAATTAGATTAGGAAAAATAACATTATGTACTATGTGTTGGCACTACACAAGTGTTTCACATGTATCATAATTTTCAAGTCTTCATAGTAATCTTGTGAGATAAAATTATTAGGACCCCCCCTATCTAACCATTAGAGTTAAGGTGGCGAACCCACCACTCTGTGGACAGAATTCTGTCCAGATACTCTTTCCATTACCCAGCACATCACCTAGTCTTTTTTGGCTGTATTGTTAGTCCAAATAAGCACAATTTTAAATTTAAGTAAGTACTCACCTCCTCTTATTACTGTAAATCTTTTATTAAAGGTCAAGTTGGATTGAAATCAGCAAAGGCCAACAAAAGATAGCGCTAAGGATTAGATGACAACCCAGCTCTGAAGTTACTCCTCTGTTGCTCAGCCACTGCGCTTATTCTGCTTCAATTTAAAAGTAGTAAATCTCTAGATAATCTTTTGAATGGCTTCCAGTCACTGAAATATATTTTATGGCTTCCATAGAAATGTAACACTGATTGAAAGTAAGATTTGTGAAACATCAAGGAGCATTAGATCCTCACATTGAAAATGAAGATTTGTATTCCACAAGGCTGTTTGAGATAACCTTAAGCCAAACCAGCTGACTTGACTCCAGGCATGCCTGCCACAGAATTATTAAAGATAGCGAACTCCAGAGAAGTTTCACCAAGCAGAGAGCCATGGAGCTTTCCAACAGCCATAATTCATACCCCGGTCACTACAACTCTGAAGAAGGAAGCCAATGTTGAAATAAATTTGTTCCAATGTAAATAATATTAATAGTAACTTTATGTTTATTATCATTATTATTTTTAATTCTCACACAAGGATATGTTTACTAATGCTTTTGTTTTTTAGAGAGAGAGACAGACAGACAGAAACATCAATGTAAGAGAGAAACATCGATTGGCTGCCTCCTGTATTCTCCTGGACCAGGGATCGAACCTGCAACCTAGTTAAGTGCCCTGACCTGGAATCAAACCCACAACCATTTGCTGTATGAGACAATGTTCCAACCAAATGAGCCACCTGGGCAGGGCAATAATAGCTTTATTTTTAACATTTGCTAGGTGCTAGGTACTTACTAATCAAATACTCGCTTATTCAACAAATATGAATCAGGATTGAATAAAATTATTTTATTTTAAATAATTTTAGAGTTAGACTCTGCAGCTAGTCTCCCTTGGTTGTGACCTCAGGGTTACCACTTTTTACTCAATGATCTTTGCCACAGTATGTAATTCTCATGTGCAAAATGGGATCAAAACCTACCTCACAGATTGTGAGAAATGCCAGTGGGGGCACTTAAAGCCTTTGAAAGAGTGCCTGTCGCAGCCCTCAATGCGCGTAGCTGTTACTGTTCATGGCAGCTACACTCCCCATGATTACTGGGTCCTGGGCACCGGATGGTGAACAGGGTACCCAAGGTTGATTACCTCAGTGTACCTTACATTCCTATGCGGGAGGGCACACAGAGAGAACAACAAAATTTAAACAGATAACTTCATATTGTAATAAAGAAAATAAACATGGAGATGAGATTGGCAGTAGGTAGGAGAGGACAATTGAGACGGAGTAAGGAAAACAGATACGTAGAGGAATCATTGAGACGGGCCTAACGAATGTCAATGAGCCACCACACCAAGAGCTGGGGAAAACCATTCCAGGCAGAAGGGACAATTAGTGCAAAAGCCCAGGGAAGATGAAGCAGAAGAGGAGACAGATCGCTCAAGTCCTTGCCGGTGACGAAAAGGAGTTTAGATTTTATTCCAAGAACAAAAGGAAAGTGTCAAATGATTTTAAGGGAGAGGGGAGCACAATCTGATGCAGGTGTTTGTCCCTAGTCGTTTTGGTTGCTGTGTGCTGGGATGGGAAGTGCAGACAATAGGAAAGGAGACCAATGGGAAATTATTGCAGAGTTCCAGCAAGAAATGACAGGCAGGGGGTTAGGATAATACGACAGAGATGAAAACAAGTCAGTCGGATCACAATACAGCTTGGAGGTAGAAACAGGAATAAACAATAAGATAAATAGGTATGATGGTTATCCTAATTTTATAGATAAAGAAACTAAGGTTTACAGAATTTAAAAGCTTAGCCCAAGACAAGCTAGGGTCACACACAGAAATTTCTAACTCTGCCATTTAGATGTTAGGATAAGAAGTGTGGCTGTTTGAAAAATGTGCCTTCACCTTAACGCTTCCTAAGCCGGCCTGTCTAGAATCCAAATGAGCACCATAGGCCATAAGCATGCATCTGCTGTGCATTTGCTATATGAAGCATCTTCGGTTTTGTTTTATTTAAGCCTTGTAAATTGAGGTCTTTTTTTTTTCTTTCCGCCTTTCCTTTAGTGTCCTAAATCTTGCTCCAAATCAAAGCACTGCAGAACAACTTGCTCTTGCCTGAAGTAAGACTGTTTTTGTTGCCCTGTTCTCCAAAAGGTGGATGGCTTTCAGAGATGTGTGAACTTCCCCTTGAGAAAGGGCAATTGAACTCTTGTTTATCTCAACCCTGCTTACCCACATGAGGGAATCGGAATTACAGGATTATTTTGCCTTGTGCTGATCTTCACCTGAAGCAGAATTTTTGTTGCAAAGGGAAAAGCTTTCCAAAGAAAAGGCATCAGTGCTGCAAACATTCCTACTCTCCCTAGAAAAGCAGTCAGCTTCCAGAATTCGGCACTGCACCTCCCTGAACATGCTTTCACCCCTGCCCCCAAAATCTTTTGACCTATATGATTGCCCACTGTTGCTTTCCTTTACAATGGAAGGTATTGAAGTTTATCAGGATGATTCTCTACGATCAGCACAGGAGAGAGATTTTTCTGGAATGTATTAAGATAAGATAGGTAACTTCATCTGATACTTTCTCTCCAAATATGCTGGAAAACATGAGTTGTAAGATTTTTTTTATTTAATTAGGAGAAGGAGCACTATGGTACAAAAAAAAAAAAAAACATAGAATTTATCAAGTGGTACAAAGTTCAAAGTGAGGAAAGAGGGGGAGGCGGGAAATGAATAAGTTCCCTTTAGTAAAAAGTGTTGTAACAGCTCACTCTGCGAAACCTTGAGTGCATTTTTACTTCTCTTTTATATATAAAAAAAAATCAAAAGTAATGTTATTAGAGGGCAATTCTTAAGGCTAACGATATTTTATGTATTTCATATATTAATATTAACTGACCTTTACCTTACAAAAATTTGTAGAAGGATGTTGACAAGATGGAAATGGAATAGAGGGTGTGAACATTTTGTACATATTCACAATCTATTAACTTTTCTAAGGATGCTCAGTTTTCCCAGTTTCATCCCCTCTGCATTTCCTGAGGTTGCAATCTATGGGAATTAGGAAAAGTACAGTTACAGAAGAGCATGAAACCAGAATTGAGACTAAAATTATGGGTAGTAGTGAACTATGCCTAATTGCCAAAAATAAGCACATAGTCCTGTATGTGATGTAGTGAATTTCACCTAAATTTTAGTATTGAAAAGGAGGTATATTTGTTTCCATGTGTTCTTAAATCCACCACAAAGTCCTAAAGAGTTTAATTTGTATGACTCTACTACAAAGCCAAGTTTAAATCACTCGTCTCAGTGTTCTCCATGAATGTGATAGGACTTGGTAACTATTATAATCATTAGAGGATCCTAAATAAGAGGGGTCAGTGACAAGGCTTACCTGCAGCTTTGGAGCGTGTTTTCAGTTACAAATTTCTTTCAATGCTCCACAGTGGATGCTCTTCTTATTAAAAAAAAAAAAAAAAAGATTATAAATAATTATCCAAAGCTCACCATAAAGGCTACAGCAATAAGTGTGGAACATTTTAACATACACATAATATTCCTGTTTGGGATATGAAACTGAGGAGACAGGATTAGAAAGGGAACAAAGTTCCCTTTCTCCCAAATCTCCCATTCCCACTACTTCTATTTCCACCATTACAATTAACACCAAGCTGTTCACCTCCATATCTGGTAAATGTTTAACAACCAGCTCTACCAAAATAAAACAGCCTCGATTTGTAGTGTTTGACAATTTCTTGGTGTAAATACCCCCGACTTAGCCAGTTTCAAGCTCCCAGCTTTATGTCACTAAACACAGAGATGGGAAGCGATGCACAGGCAACTCTGGTCAATCGCTGGGAGCTGGCGACAGGAAAAGTGAGGATGACAGGCAGGGTGAGGGGGAGGAGGCCAAATCCTTAACTACCCCGATGCCTGTGATTGTAATTTGCCACAATTCTATGTAAAAGCCCCTTTTATGTCTTATGGAATGCAAGCCTTAACCACTAGATAATGCCAGAATGCCACAAGTAGCTATAAATAACATATTTGCTACATAAAGAAGTTCATAGAAATAGAAACTCATTTCAATAGTTCTAATTTATACTTGCATCCTTTTGCATTTTTTCTAGTGTGAAAAAAATGTTGGTATCTTTATGACATTAAGATCGGTTTTGTTTTCCCTGTCATCCGGAAAGAGTGACCTTTCAGATTTTTGATTTGAGGTGAAGGTTTAGTTTACTGTAATATAGTTAACACATGAAAACAAAAGATCACATAACAGAACCCACCGTAATAATAAATAACCAGTGAAAATCATTACATATTTGTTATTTTAATTTTGATAAAAATATAACTAGATTGCAAAAATTTGACCACATTCGAAACCTTCATCTAATATCTATCACCTAACACCTTGACTGTTCTCCTGACTTGTTGAAGTGAGCAAATGTAATTCTGAACAGAGCTGAGATACTGCAATTTTCAGACAATTCATGTTCAGTTACTACTGAGTGTCATGATGTGTCTCCTCCGGGGGCAGACACTTCTCTTTACATGATTCAGAGATCAATGTCCTACACAAAATAGGAGAAGTGAAATTATTCATGAAAGCATATTCAGTGAACCCTATCTGCAAATGTACGTTCCTCCCTTGGTTTAAAAACTGAAAGGCAAAGTAAATTCATTTTTGTAAAGGAACAACACTATGTGCCATTTTAATAACTCTAATTCCAGCATCTGAACAATGTAGTCAAGGAAGATAAATGTATCACCCATGGTTTTATTTCACCTCTGAGATCTCCCTATCAGTGTGATAGCCACTAGCAACATGTAGCTACTTAAACTTAAGTTAGCTAAGATTAAATAAAATATAAAATCTATTTCCCAGTCACACTAACCACATTTCAAGTGCTTAACATCCACATTTGGTTGGTGGCTACCATATTGGACAGAGCAGATACAGAACATTTTCATTATCACAGAAGGTTTTATTAGACAGCACTCAATAAGATACTCTGGCCCGGTTACACTAGAAACCCGAAAATGGAAGGAAAACAATGGAAATTGCCCTTTGCCTTAACCTATTACTCCATTCTCATAGACATGATTTTGGCCTACCAGCATCTTTTGAATAGTCGGCTGCTAGGAGCATCTTAATCTGGAAACCCATATCCTTGAACACATCTGCAATTCTTTCCTTCATATGTAATGATAATGGGGAGAAATGGAGAAAACATTTAGCATGTTTCACATAGGAATTCCCAAGCACCGCATTTGCGAGTAGGAGAAATAATATTCTGCTTGTCTGGAATTTATTCTGTATTCTCATTTTGCTATTCCCCTTGACCCTGGAATGATAGAAATCCTCACAGCCAGCAGCATTTAGTCCTCAGGAGAAAACCCCCTAAGTGTTCCCCAATCCCTTAGAAGCCCAGCTGTTTCTCTACTGAATCCTGACTCTCTCCGGCTGGATGTTCAAGTCAGTTCCGAGAGCCTCCTCTCTTGGGCCCACTAATGAAGCATAATTTTCTACCTTTGACAGGCAAGGGTTAACTACTGTCCTTGAGTATGAAAACTTTGCTCAATGCCCCTGAAAGAAAAAAAAAAATCAAAATTTAAACTTAAAACCGGCAGCCTCTGAATTAAATAATGCAGACCCTCAGATTAATTCATCTCTAACTCATTCAGCAACAGCTCTGTCCTTGGCCCTAACCTGTACCTTTTCAATATAGTGGTTAACACAGTGGTAAAAATATAAGCACAACCAGTGCTACGGTGGCTAAAACATAATGTTCTGTGATCATGTATCTGCCTGTCAGAGGATCACTGTTGATCGAACAATGATAGAAAATAGATTAGCTGGAAAAAAGGGGGGGAAAAACCTTGTACGCACCTGCCTGATTGCTCTAGATAAGCCCAGGAAGCAGAAAACAGCAGCAGCTTATCTTGACACTTAAGATTAGAAAATTACATTTCTGAAATCTACGCTACAAAATCAGTACCATTGTCTGAGATAAAACATCCCTCTGAATATTTTTTTCAGTTCATTCTTTTCCTGTTAGGTCACGGCCACCCTAGTTCTTCCCAATGACTCTCCTTTTGTCTAACACCCATTGGCTCCAATCTAGACTCTCCACAGCCTCCCAGCCAGAATCTGAAAGCGCCTGTTCACACTGTGAGTCCCCAAAAGGACCTTTCCTCCCAATCTCAAGTTACCATCACTGCATTACCCATTTTTTTAAAAAAAATATGGATGAGAGAGAATTTCACCATATTCCATAGCGTACTTGGTTCTCGTTGGGAGAAAATACAGGGGATTTGAATCAACACGAGACACGCTTATTTTCTCCTCAATTTAAAAGATTGGTTTTTGTTTTAACGATGGCATCTGACTTGTTCTGTTCTCACTCTGATTCCCTGCCCTGATCTGAACCGGTGTGTTCTCTTGTGATCAAGTGAACAAAACACTTCTCGCAGGACTCCTAAAGCACAGCATTAATTTGATGGCCCTTAAGTCGCTTCCACAGCAAGACCGTGACCGCGCAGCGCAGGGTGGACGCTACCGAGTGGGTCCCGCCTGCACCCTGACCCTTGCTCGCCTGGGCGGCCTCAGCGCTGACCATGTGCCTCGAGCAGTTTCCAAGCCGGCGGTGGCGTGAGGTTCTTTCGCCAAAGGAAAGTGGACATTCTAGGGCCCATCAGTTTCTGGTTCTTCTACCTCCAGCAGAGTCATGAAAAAACCTGAGCCACTTTTATTTCTTCGACTTGTTCTGTCATCTGGCTGGGGAAAGAGGCACCTTCTTCTCGTTAATTATTGTAGGTGAAGGGATGATTTTATAGCTGGGGGTGAGATGGGGAGCATGTGAAGCTGACCCTTTTTCTCAGAAAATATATGTTTCTGCGTCTTCACCAGACATTACTTAGTCCGCTGAAGAGCCTGAAGAAACAGGGAGATAAATAGGCCCACCTGGCGATAGCTGTGTTGAGATAGGGGATTGAACTGTAAGGCATGTGCAAGAGACGGCGTTATGCCCGCTTATAGACAAATTGTAAATGAAATCTTGAAACAAACAAGAGGGCTAGAAATAATAAAACACTAAATGATTGAGTTGAAATAGGGGTCTCACTTCACTTAGTGGCCCAACCTAATTAACAATAAAGCAAATATGAAAGGCATAGAAATGTTGGGTGAAAATGCCTCTAAATAAAAATAATGCAGCATTTGTTTTGCAAATGTTTAAAATCTCAATTTAATAGAGCACAAAGGTAAATGGTTTCCTTATAAGAATTCTGCCCTTAAGTATGCCTTTTTGTTAAAAAATAAAACAGAAGAGGAAGCATAATATATCTGTGAATACATTGTAAACTCCATAGGGCTGTGTGTGTGTGTGTGTGTGTGTGTGTCTGTGTGCTATTCACTGATTAACTAGTGTGTGCCTGGCATATAGAAGATGTACAATAAATATTTGTTTAATAGAGCTTATAAAAGAATTGTCTGTATATGATCTCACCTGACCTGGCAGTAGACACCGGTCACATGCTTCAGCCAGTAGGAGGAACTATGCAGGACGACACCTCAGGTGGTGTCACAGAAATGGGAATCAGCCAGAAACTAGAGGAAGGGTTTTGGTAAAAGAGGCAGTGATAAGTGGGTGCCAGTGCTCAGCACCCCATAGACACCAAATCAGCATTCATTGAATGGTGAAGCCTTCCCTAATGATTCGGTCTGACTTAACCCAGGCTCCTTCCATTTACTATCTCAGTACCATATTTTATTTTATTTGTACTTCTTACCATAAAAAGTTACATTAGTCAGCTATGCATTTACTTTATTATCTCTCTCCTCCTACTAAAATGTAAGCTCCATAAATAAAGACGCCTTGTCCGTCTTAGTCCCTAGAGAAGGGACTGTCCGATCCTTGGTAGACACTCTATCACATTGTGATGAACAAAGAATCAACCTGCCAGCCATCCTCACTGACAGGGCTTGTGGGAACTATCTTGTCTCACTTGTCCTCTCTCTTTAGCATTCATTCTTTAGCTTACGTGTTTCAGTTTGTGTGCATGCTGCTGCTCTTTCCCGAATCTTCTCCTGTAACTCTGACCTACCTTCTCTTTGAGGTGAGGAGCCCTCAGGAAACCTAGTGGGACCACGGTGGAGTCCAAGATTAAGGGACCATGATTTTGAGGGCTTCAGCTATCTCTTCTCATATCAAAAGAAATGTTCTTTTTACGTTTCTCCTCTTGCCATCAGGGAGGTTAAGACCACAGGAGCCAAGAGGAAAGAAAAAAGGAGGCCGCCAGACCTGCCTCTAACCTAAGCCTCAGACTAGGTAGGAAATGATCCTTTGTGGCTTATTCTCAGGGCCCCAGGGAGTAACAGCATACACATGTGCCTGCATTGTTCTTTGTTTTCACAGCCACTTTTTGCCAACCAAAGTGACAATAAGTAGCTGGTAAACTGTCCTGATCCCTGAGCTATATATTCTTCTATCAACACTAACAGCATAAGCGTCATAGATGAGGTAACTAAGCCTCAGAGCGGTAGTGAGACAGGACTTCAAACAGGTCTCCCAACTCGGAGGCACTTCTCTCCTCTCCTAGGCCATGCTTTATTTGCTTTCACCTCACTGAGAATATGAAAATGGAAGTTCGAAAGATACTATGCAATTACACATTTTGATTATTACTTCTTCTTTAGTTGAGAGGTAAGTTAAATGATTTTTCTTAAGACAACCAGGCAGCACAAAAGATGTAAACCAGCTTTAAGTTTAAAATAACAGGAGAATCCTATTACCCCCTCGACTAGTTTATTAGTCTCCTTCACTCACTGCTTCTTTGTCTCCTTCGGACAGTTTTCTGGAAATATTGCAAAGTTTCCATTCACATTTTATTCAATATGGCAGTAGTCTTAAATCTTGAAGTAATAAAACTAGTCATTATAAATTCAAGGAAAGACTTGTAATATATTTTATAAAAATCTGGCTACGTCTTCTCACTCGTGTCACTTAAAGAGTTATTTGCTCAGCCCCTGCTGTTTGTTGGAATGGTTAGATCTGTAATACGAGTAATATCTTTTCTCCTTCAGTTCCACGTGCTCCTTCCCTTGCCGGCAGCTCAGCACTTTGTTCAGCACTTGCCACTGGATTTACCGGTCTTTCCCCAACTATTACTGTCTTTCTTCCATTTCTACATTTCCTCTCTCATTGTGAAAAACATGTGTTGTACTCACCTCTTGTGCCTTGTAGAACATTAGTTCTTTAAAAGCAAGGACACTATCTTAGGCAACTTTTGATCTCCAGCAAAAACCAAAGCAAGGGTTAATATGCAACAATTATACCTTCCTGTTTGCTCTGCTCATCTCCAATGGTTTAATATGTTTGCGATAATTAGATTTGCATTGAAAATGGAAATTGAGAAAAAGCTTTAGGGTAATCATGGACATTGCCCCATTATCGGACATTAGCTGTAACAAGTCTAGGCTAGAGCCTAAGGAATTAAGCAAACACCCTGAGCATTTTCATCTTCAAGCCCATTACATTTAAATGGCTATCCTTATAAAATTTTTTTTTTATTAAATGTATCTTTATTGATTTCAGAGAGAGGAAAGGAGAGGGAGAGAGCGAGATAGAAACATCAATGATGAGAGAGTCATTGATCGGCTGCCTCCTGCACGCTGCCCACTAGAGATCGAGCCTGCAACCTGGGAATCGAACCCTGATCGCCTGGATCCTAGGTTGATGCTCAACCGCTGAGCCACGCCCGGCCGGGCTCCTTACAAATTTTAATCACCTAGAAAGCTGCTGCTGACATCCTAGAGCCTGCTGGAGGGTGTAGTTACGATCCCACAGTTTTTGTTGTATTAAGTACTTGATACTCTTGGAGCAATAGCTCCACATAACTTTTCCCTCTCCTTGTAGTCAAAAGTGGTAAAACCTCTGAATGGATGACTCAGAATTGGTCATGGAACAATGTCAGTAAATACGGTAAACTCATGAGTTTGTCAAGGTGAAAAATTGGTCCCTATGTGAAACCCAAACAGCTTTTTCCAGTCCCATCTTACCAGGAGAAAAAGTAAATGATAGCTTTGTACAAGATGGGTCCTGAGTCCTAATATATAGGCTTAAAATTTTAAAGTTCTCAACTGTAAAACGTATTTGACACTGGAACATAATCTAAAATAAAATTACACTGGCGAATCCAAAATTCTAAGTTTTTAAATGTCATGGGCTCTATAAGAGCTACCTGGGGGCAAAGAAATAACCCCTTGAAGAAGAGTCCTGCGATTCTATAATTATACTTACCTATGACGAAAAGTTTCTGAACACTGGAGATTTTATGAGTCACTAAAAAAGTGAAGAATTTCTTTTTGGAGGTTTAAACACAAAAAGACACATTCTTGAATCCAAAGTTGTTTTTTAAGTAAACTCAGAGTTCAAAGGACAATCCTGCACGGAGGTCCCTCTGGAGTCAAGATCATCGATGAACACTTCACGCTCACACAATCCCCGCAGGCACCAAGCAAACCATTCCCAAAGCAAGTGCCTGCCCTCTCGGGGTCCACAGACTATGAGAATATTCCATAAGGCAGTCTACAGCCTTCTAAAGCTTGAGTTATAAATCCATTTTTAAGCTGGAATCACAAACCCTTTGAGAGGCGCATTTGTTACAAGACTAATATATTTTTCCCTGTTTTGGTTTTTTCGATTGCTTTTCTCTTTTGGGAGTGCAATACCTACATTACCCTTCTGGAAGCCTGTCATGGTACATTGTAAAGGAAGGCGTAAAACAATCCAGATCACTCTGGGGAGCACAAGTGAATTAATCCAGCTTCCCCAGAGAGAGCTGGGGCCTTTTCATCCCCGGGTCACTGGTCGGGTCCACAGAACACCCTGGAGAGGAGGGCCTCTCATGGAAATGCAAGCAGCATGGCAAGCTCTTTTTTATTACTATTATTTCAAGTAAATTGTCTTATGAAAAACCTCACAAAGGAGGCAGCTTCCTGCGCTTGTACAGAGAACAGTGCCAGGAACAGATAAATAAGGCAGCAGATCCCAAGTTAACTTACTTCATTATCTCACACACTCACCTCCACAGAAGGACCTACCTCTCACCTCTCCTTCCTACCCTCTCCTCCTGCCCACTGCTTCCCCTCACGGAGAAAAAGACCAGAGGCCAAGTGTCAGCTCACTCTCTGAACACCTCCCCGGAGAAGCTCCCACTGCCCTGGCTGGTGGGGCGCAGCTGGCTGAGCGTCACCCTGGGCACCAAAAGGTTTCAGGTCAGGGCACATGCCCAGGTCATAGATTCTCTCTCTCTTTCTAACTCTCTTTCCAACTCTCTTCCTTCCTCTCTCTAAAATCAGTGAAAACATTTAACAATAAATAAATAAATACATAAACTATGTGGAATTAAAGGAAAAAACTATTATGCACTCGAAATGTTATTCAGGGGCAGCGCCAAGCATCGTGTTGGGGCAATATTCAAATATTATGCCTATCAGCTGTTGTTGTTTTCAACAATATTTTTTAAAGTCACTGGCTGTGTTTGTAACAGACTCTATAAGGCATGGAATATGCAGAGAAACATCATTTTCTCCTCTAGAGGTTTAATAGTTCCAAAAATGACTTTACATCAGTAAGAAAAGTCCCCCTTTCTCCAGTGCTTCCCCCATGTATAAGTGAGTTAATGAGTGTTCCTGGCTTGCAGCTATCTTCCCAAAAGCAGGCACCAAATAGAGAAAAAACATTCATCAGTAAAACTGTAAGCAAGAGAATAACCAATCTACTGACAACTCGGTGATGGGTTCAGGATGGCTGGAGTTGAGCGAGAGAGGCAGGCAGGGCTGGGGCCATTGTGATGACTATTAATAGAAGTGGGGTTGGCTCTAATCGCTCTCTGATCATTTCTCAGTCTACAGCTCGCAAACTCCCGCCATTAAAAATTCTGAGAATTACTACGCAATTGACCGTGCAATGGATTATTTTTTAACACATAGTTTTGTAGAGCATGGTTCTGAGACACTCCTTTTTAGGTAATTTCAGAAACTACACTCAAAAAAGTAAAAAAATCTAAATTAGAAAATATTATCGCAAAGTACTGACTCATGTACAGTCAGTACATATTCTCTGAATCGAAATGATCCCAAAGCACACTATAAAACAGTTAAATGAGTATAAAAATTTATGTAGGAAGACAGATTGGTATCTCCTCACTATAAAAGGCAAATGACTCATTTCCCCAAGGGTAATCTAGCATCCTGGTACATTTTTCAAATGCTATACAGTTAACTTATTTCTAGCACAAGTTATCTCCAAAAGCAGCGGTCATAGCAGCAATACTGCGGTTGACCAAGTCTTGTCACTCATTATAATTCCCACTATATCACACCTTTTACTTCCTAGGTCTACTGTCCCCTCTGTTCTCTTGGAACCTTTTCAAACCCATCCTACCTTCATTTTCTACACTAATTCTCTAGATCCTATCATCCATCACTTTGTTCACACTTTGTCAATATCCCCAAATCCCTGAGTCATTGTTTTTCCTTCAACCTAAGCTTCCAGTCATTAATAAATTAATGAGATGTGCTAGAATCAGGCTAGTAACAACTTACAGCATGAATGTTTCTTTTTTTTTGTCGAATCTTTCTATAGTTCCTGTGTATAGTACATCATAGCCAATCCAGAAATCTGCAATTTTTCTCCACACTGATAGTACACTATATGCATTTTTACTTTCTCTCACTGTTCTCTTTGGTTGGCAGCTAAGAAAGCTGTATTTTCTTTTCTTCCTGAGCTATAATGACCTTGCTCATTTGATATTTGTGGCTAATAAATTCATAAAGCTAATAATCTTTTAGTAAATATATCTAAGAATCTTCAAAGCAGCATGGTAAAGTGCAGGGCATACACCCCTAGCCTCTCACAGCTCTGGCAAAGGATGCTCCAAACACCACACAATTAGAGCTCTTGTGCTCAGCGCCTTGGGATTTCTTTGGCAGATTCAGCTATACCTTGTAACATTTAAATGACACCCCAAAAGGCCATAATTTCCCTGCAAGAAGTGGGAATGCCAGCAATCATAAATTAACAGCATAAGACAGGAAAGGACAGTGGAGATTTTGCTAATGTGAGGCAGAAGCAGAAGAGGGTTGACTGGCACTAAGAAGATTATCCCTGGTTTTTCAATACAGCAGGCAAATGAATATTGCAGATAAATACACTATCGACGTTATTGTTACAACCCCAATAGTGACTTTAATCCTGACCTTGAAATGGCTTCTGCCTACACACAAAACCTTTTTGAAATAACATTGTACCACCACCAACAAAAAAAAAAGTGAAACAGTAATTTATCTAGTGATGAATTTTTATTTGGGCCAGGCTACTTCATGCTTTATCTACATCTTGTGCCATTTAATCCTTACAAAAGCATGATGCGGTTACTACTAACATCCACATTTGACAGAGAGGGAAACTGAGCTTTGGTGCAAAATCAGGTCTATCTGACTTCAGGGCCAAGCTCTTATGCACCCCCAGACTGCACCCCAGTAGTTGTGTTTCTTCCATCTGGCTTCCTCTCAGTAAACAGTCAGGGCATTTGACATGTACTGATAATTATAAAAAGCAGGTACTAAAAATAGTGCAGGGCAAATGACAGCAGGTAATTGATTGCATTCAGGCTGTAAGAGAAAAGAAAAGCAAAATTCACAGCAAGTTCTAGCCTTTCCTACACACAAAGCAGGCCATCGACTATGTAAAGACATTTAAGGACACCTTAAAACTTCCTCCACTTGGATGTTAAAGATTTTTCTCCCCGGTCTCCTTTAGAGCCAGACATTCTTACCCTTAACCTCCTTATGGGCTTTGTTAAGGACACATGCACCTTAATTGGGTCAACTCTTACATTTCCTAGGAAACGGAACACGTTAGCTAATAAAATGAAGGAATTCATCCACTACTACCCCTTTCAGTTAACAGAGGCACATCTAAGTGTGAAGATTTCTGAAAAGAGAATTGTCCACTCCACTTTTCCAAGTCCTGTACGTGTCCCCATCTTGTCACTGAAATTCTCTTGCCAAGGTGACCTTGTGTTACACCCACTGGCTATTTTCAGTCATCCTGTTCTCTACAGCATTCAGCACCGCTGACATCTTCCTCTGGTTGAAATATCGCCTTTCTTTGGTACGAGGCATCACGCTCTCCGTGATTCCCAGCTCTCTGCCTCTTTCTGTTTCTTCCATGAGCTACCCCTCCTTTACTCATCCATCAAGTGTCAGAGTTCTCAGGACCCGGCCTTCTCCTCTCCCCATATTCAATCTGGGCCATCTCATCCACTCACAGAGTTTCAGTCACGAGATGTACGCAGACAATCCTAAAATCTCTATTTCAGCCCTGAATTGTATCCAGAACTTCAGATCCATATATCAAAATGTCTACCAGATCTTTTAGACACCCCCCACACACAGACATTGTATGTTCCACAAGTCCCAAAATTCAATTATTATTTTTCATCACAAAAACGTATTCATCTGCTGGTATTATCCTGTATCGCAGTAAATGGTCTGCCATCTACCCAGCTGCCAAAGGAGAAACCTGGGTGCCACAGTCCTTGTCATTCTTCTTCATTCCCCACATCCAAACAACCACCATCGGCTGCGTACAGACCTCCTAAATATTTCCACTACCAGGATCTGTCCTCTGCTACTCTCGGTCCTCTCTGTCACTGACTCAACGCAGGACTTCACCTCTCCTCCTGGTGCCGCAACCAACCGCATCCAAGAGCTTCACGCTACTTGGTCTTCTTCAGTCTCCTCTTGGGGAAAACCATATAATTTATCATCAAAATCTAACTTTGTGATTGAAAGGGGCCACTATTGATATTTACAGCAGGGACAACAAGAAAAATTAGATCTATTCTGGAAAACCAGGACACAGGGTCACACCATCCGACTACGGGTAGAGAGGTGTCTTTCTAAAGCACATCCCTCAACATATCAAGTCTCTGCTTAAATGGTCCCTATGGCTTCCCACTGCCTTCAGGAGAAAGGTCAAACTTCTTAACAAGGCTCTTCAAGGCACCTCTGGCCCTCATGCCTCATCTCTCACCCCCTTTATCTTTGCATACCAGGCTATCACCACACTTTAAATTCCCCCAAATTTGTGCCTTTTCTCTTACTCTAGAATGTCCTTCTGCTCTTGTGTCTTCCCAGAAGGCTCTTTTTCTACTTCTTTGCTATCAAATTTCTACAGAGCCTTCAAGTTTAAGGTCAGATGCTACATCCATGGGAAATTTCTCTTAACCCTTGAGAACTGGCTAGTGCGCCCCTGCAGTCTGCTGCCAACACACCCAGTACTTACCCCTGTCCACGTGGAACTGCAATTGCTTAGTTTCTTGCATTATCGACCCTGAGATCATGCTAGAACCAGAAATTTCCCATATATAAGGAATGTAAGAGCAGAATAGTAATTTGGGGGTAGGGTGGATGAGGGACTTATCCTGAAGTTGCATTTAGTTTGTATGTATACTATTTTTACCTATATTTACCATTTATTTGGTATGCATTTGGAGGGGTTAATAGATGCAATGGGGGTAGAGGGCCTAAAATTTCTCATAAGCCACCTGTTAGTCCCACTACACACTAAAGCAGGGGTCTGAAAACATTTTTTATTGAAATCTCTATCAGTAAAAAATATGAGCATACACTCTTCATGTATGTGTATTTTATAATTTATAAATTATACACATGTTCTATTGTAGTAATATATGATGTCCCTTGTAAACATTCTCAGAACGGGAATTAAAATTGTTTTTAAGAAAGGTAAATAGTGGCTCTAAATATTTCTGTACCTCAGTTGATCATCTGTTGACCCCTTTTCAAAGGTCATTTTGAAAATGGGCTTTGAAGGTAAGAGCTGTAGTGGGCCTAGCACAGAGCCTGGCATGTAGTAAGCACCAGTAGTTACTGAGTGAATAAAAGATAGAAAGGATGGGCTAGGGAACTGACTAACATACAGGATGGGATTTAATCCCTAACAGGATTTTTTCATGTTCTATGGACAGCAAGTATGTACTATGGTGAGATGGAGGAAGACTTAGCTGGGAAAGTATTAGGAAGAACATAACCAAATGGAGAAGTATAAGATCTTCGAAGAGAAAGACAATCTGATCCACAGGGTAACCCTGGCTTCCTATAACATGTAATTACCAATTATACCAACAAAAATATTATATTGATTAGTTCATTTGAAAGCAAAACCATTAGGAGGCCAAGATGCAAAGGGACAGGATCCCTAGTCGCAGTGAGGTATCCGTCAGGTTCAGACTAGATTCCGCCGCTTTAAGATGAAGATAACAGAAGGAAGAAGCACGCCCCGTTTGTGACTTTTCACTGTGTCAGTCACTCTCCTGGGTGTTTCACAGGCTTTGTATCACTGAGAACTCTCAACATGCAAGACGTATAGAAGCTAAAATTTGAGTATCTATTTTTCCTGCCCTCGGGGACTTTAGGGTCCAGCTCCAGAGAGGAAGCAAGATAGGTATGCAAATAAATACTAACCAAATAGAATAAAATATCTCCTATAGCGTGGCACAGAAAATTTTTGATTTTTTACAATAGTTCTGATGTTATATGAATGTATTCTTTTCAAAGACAATATATATATACATATATATATATGTATATATACACACACACACACACAACTAAAAGTTGTTTCATTTAAAACCCTTTATAAGAGTTTTCTTTTCAAATAAATTAATGATTCAGGAAAAAAGTCACTTAATAGAACCATGTTACCCAATTTTTTTTGTTAAAAAAAAAAAAAAGATTATATTTCACCTATTTCTCTTCCAGAGGATTTGTTTTTGGAAAAAAATGAAAATTTCTTCCAGCTGAAGCTGGAGTATATTCAAGATAGAAAAGATACCTTCTCTGCTCTTAATTAATGGAAATTGTCGCTCAGCCTTCCCCACATAAGGGAAGGGGAGGACCAAGCTTGTCACAGTCATGGAAGTGAGCTGTCCCTCACCCATCAGAGACATTCCAGTTGAGTTTGGAAAGTCGATGAGAGGCAGAAGCGGAGTTCCGCCGGTTAGCACCGTGGGAACTGACACCTTCTCTTCCTGCAGGAAGGGAAGGAAGGGAAGGAAGGGAAGGAAGGGAAGGAAGGGAATCCCAGACATTCACGAGGTAACCTCCCCAAGGAAAAATTTCCCAAAGACAGGAAGGAAGGCCATTCACCCTCCGACACAGAACAACAAATGCAGCACTTGAGCAAACATCATCACCATTTCTTTTTATCCCGAAACAAGTTTTGGATGGGCTTCGTATAATGAATTTTAAGCATTTTCTATGACTCAAAAGTGTAGCATTATTAATATGATTTGAGAGACAGGGAGAGAGAAATAAGTTTATTTCTATAAATGAAACTAATCAATATATGTGTGGATGTTCTTCCATTTTAAGTATTTTCCTTCAGATTTTCATCTTAAGTGGTCTTCAGACCTAACTTGTTCCAGAGATGATGCACGACTGATATCAGAAAAAAAATAACCCATTGCTCTGGCCAGACAATGGCAAAGGAAGCTCTCAAAAGCACCCTGAGGAAGACAGGCAATTGTCGACCAGAGGTCAGCCAGGAAATAAAAGGCTGAGCCATCCTCACCTCCCAGGAGCAGCTCCAAATGGCTCAGGATATGCAAACTATATGGTGCCCGCGGGCCTTAAGGGAGAGGAGCAGGCCTAGTAAAGACTGGTCACTGCCGTGAGTGGCAGATTGTGGGGCTTAGAGGAATGTGTCGCAGGTCACAGGCAAACATAAGCCTCGTAGCTGGACTTCTGATGCTTTGACTCAGCAGCACTTGGCTGTCTTTCTCAGAGTGGTAGAAATGAAAGCCACGTATTGCTGCTCTTTTCTGAAACTTTAAGACAAGGTGCTGGCCTCACCTGGAAACTGGTATATAGCTAATCAGTTTGATTTCCTCTCCCTGGAAGAATGTTTAAATTTTTATAAGAACACTTGATCTTTAGATCTATTCTAGTAATTTTTAACAGCTTTATAATGCAGCAAATTTTAAGTACACAATTCAGTGACTTCTAGTAAATGTACTGAGTTGTGCAACCATCACCATGATCCAATTTTAAAACACTTTCATGCCTGTTTGCCAGCACCTCTTATTCCCACTCAACTCCAGACGACCATTAATCTACTTTCTGTCACTATAAATTTACTTTTCCTGGAATTATACAGTATGTGATCGTTTGTGTCTGGCTTTCTACTTAACATATTCATTCTGACCTTCATCCATGCTGTAATATGCATCGGCACTACCATTCCTTTACTCATTTATTTATTTATTTTTATTGATTTCAGAGAGAGGAAGGGAGAGGGAGAGAGAGAGGAACATCAATGATGAGAGTCATTGATCGGCTGCCTCCTGCACTGCGCCCCCTACTGGGGATCGAGCCCGCAACCTGAGCATGTGCCCTGACCGGGAATCGAACTGCAATCTGCTGGATCCTAGGCCAATGCTCAACCGCTGAGCCACGCCTGGCCTGGCTGCCATTCCTTTAGATTGTCCAATAGTATTCCTTTTGTATGGATATTTTATTCTTTGCTTATTCACCAGTTGATGGACATTTGGATTGTTTCCATTTGTCCATGTGAGGCTACTCAAGCAACAGCCTCACATAAAATATTGTTTTTCACAGAAGTGTCACACTACTCTTCTGGTTAATATGAATAACTGCTGTTAATGAACATTTACGTACAAGTCTCTGAGGATCTGTGATTTCATTTCTCTTGGCTAAGATAACTAGGGGTGAATGCTGGGACATGTGGTATATTTATGTTTAACATTGTTTTTAAATGCTAAACTGTTTTACAAAGTGGCTGCACCATCATTCAACCTAACTTTAAGTTTCTTTAGTATGAGATAAACAACTATCACTGTGCTTTAACCGAGTCTAGATTTCCTAACTGAAGGGGAATCTAAACCTCTGTCCTCTCCTACCAGTTAACGCATTTCCATTATTCCATCTCTGTCTGTTATCATCTATATCGCTAAAGTGATATAATTTGGCAAAATTAAATGCGAGTTACCTGGAAGCATTAGGAAATTCAAATACAAATGGGCCATTTAAAGTTACCTTCCTTTTTAAAAAGTCTACTTGAGAAACGTCTGAGACTTTCAGATCACTGCTGTATTTCCTGTGAAGAGTAGCCTCAAAGTGGCAAAGACTGGAGGACTAGTAAGAAGCATGCTTATGTCATTCGGGAAACCCTCCGGTAAGTCATCTCTGTAAAGAGACCGACGGGAGTCCTCAGATTTAGCCCTTAGAGTAGTGTGACACTTCTGTGAAAAACAATATTTTATGTGAGGCTGTTGCTTGAGTAGCCCATGAAGGACAAAGAAAAAAGGAAACAAAATGCTGTTCTCATATAAACACATCTTTCCTCCTTCAGTGAATTCTGCATTGTCACTCTCCAAAGAGCCAAGATACAACCATGACTTTAAGCAGAGTCTTAATACCAGGGCTGAATCATTCAGCTTTTCACAGGGAGAAAAATCTAAATTTCACTTTTTTAAATGGAAAGCCACATTTAATGGAAGAGTGATGCTTCCCCCTAGTGGATAATTCAAGAATTTGGTTTTTACAGTCTAATTTGGGATTTACACAGTAAAATATCTTAATAGATATATAGAAAGAAATACAAAATAGAAATGCTGATAATTCGTTCTTGTTTACATTTGAAGCCCATAAAACTTGAAAAAAAATTTCTCAATCTTTCAGGAAGATGGAGAAAGGGTGCAGTTGCCAATAATACATTTAAAAACAAACGTAGGCAATAGAAGAAAGTGACAAAAAAGCAAACTTTTAGAAGTATGGAGAACAGCTGAGTGATGAAAAATGGGTACATCTCAAAGCAGCAGTGACTCTGTGTCATAAACCCTCGACACTGTATGACTTGCCGTGGGCACAGGCCATCAGTGTCTGGCCTGTTTCTCTCAGCAGCCCTATGAACAGGCGCCAGATTTTCCAGGGTCAGAAGGCAAAAAGCATAATTTTCAAAGGCAGTTATAGAATTCTTATAACTTTTTAAATTTTAATTTTTAATTTTACAGCTTAGACTTTTGCTATAATTTAATAGAATCTCAATGCACCTTTGGAGAAATTAAACAAAAATTATGCTAAGTTTTGAGGATTCACCATGTTCCAGGCACTGGTAAGGACTTGATATATATTATCTTACATAATCCCCCAAACAATTCTAAGCTCCCTCTCTTTTTACAGATGAAGAAACTAGGTCTTCAGCAGCAGCAGAAGCATAGAAGTGGGAGAACTGGAATTTGAGTCAGGAAGTTGACCTTCAGAGACTGTGTTTCTAATCTCTGAATAAAATCAGAAATAAAGTCAGTAAAATAGAAAATAAATGCATATTTCTCAATATTTTTAAGGAAAAATGTGCATCCTTCCTAATTTATATTATTTATGTGGTACTTTTAAAGAAATTGTTAACATCCCAATTCAGTGCTGGAACAAGCACTGAAGTGACAACCAGAAGTCCTGGGCTCTGAAGACTCTGATATTGTCTCTGCCTTCACTTCCCTTTTGACCTTGGACCATTCATTTAAGCTTTGTAATAAATGATTTATATCTTTTCCTAGTGTCTCTGGTAGTAAACCATTAGGTAGTATATTTCTGTCAGTGGGATGTAGTAGGGCCATCTCTAAAGTGGATAAATGTTCCGATGCCCACAGCAAGAAAATTTTAACGACATATAAAATATGGTAGTTCTGCACTGACTGGTGTGGCTCAGTGGTTAGAGTGTCAGCCTGTGCACTGAAGGGTTGCAGGTTGATTTCCAATTAAGGGCAGGTACCTGGGTTGCAGGTTCGATCCCCAGCCCTGGTCAGGGCGTATGCGGGAGGCAGCCAATCAATGTGTTTCTCTTACATCAATGTTTCTCTGTCTCCTCCCCTTTCTTCCTCCCTCCCACTCTCTCTAAAAGTCAATGGAAAAAATATCCTTTGGTGAAGATTAAAAAAAAGAAAAAATATATGGTAGTTCTATTTTTAATTTTTTGAAGGACATCCATACTGTTTTCCATAATGACTGTACCAAATTACATTTTGACCAATAGTGCACACAGGTTCCCTTTTGCCACATATTCTCTAGCATTTGTCATCGCTTGTTTTAATAGCAGTAATTATAACAGGTGTGAGGTGATATCTCCTTATGGGTCTGATTTGCATGTTCCTGACCATTGCTCATTGCCCATATACAGAAGTACAATTAAATTCTGTATTATTGCTATCTATAAGAAAAATCTGTTTTAATACTTCCTTTATTATTTGCATACCATTAATTTGTTTGTCTTGCCTATTGCAATAGTTAATGCCTGTAATACAAGAGTAAGTAGGCATGGTGAGGACATATATCCTTGTTGTGTTTCTTTCCTTTGAGGAGAAGCATTCAACCTTACACCATTAGGTTTGATGTTAACAATAGGTTTTTGATAGGTACCTTTATCAAGTTAAAGAAGCTCCTTTTTATACTGAGAGCATTTATCAGAAATTCATGTTGGATTTTGTCAAAGTTTTTCTGCATCTAATGAGACAATCATATGGTTTTTCTTTTGTAATCTGTTAATACGATGGATCACATACATTGATTTTCTCAGGTTAAACCAACCTTGCATTGCTGCATAAACCCCACTTGTGATATGTTAACCTTTAAAAATATTGTTGAGTTTGCTTTACTAAAGTTTTCAGAGAATTTTTGCACCTATGTGCATGAAAACTGTTGGTCTGTAGTTTTCTTTATTTAGTTTTGGCATCTGGGTAATCTTTAACTTATTTCAAATCCAACAGTATTTATAAATGATAATATATCATGCCCATAAGGTCAACTTTCTGAAAGTGAATTTAATGCTAACTTTCCTTTAAAATATCATGGCAAGTAACCTTTAAGAAACTCTTTTCTTTCTTGTTACATCATCCTATTGACAAACAGGCAACATGCCCAAGTATATCATGATTTCAAATATTCCTTCAAAACGAATAGCTAACTCTTTTTCTTACCTGCTTAGGGGGGAAAAAGTTGTTGAGTCCAAAGTTCTAACAATGTAAAAGATTTCCTTCTAACTTAAGCATCAAAGAGCTCCTTATCAAATATACAGAGCATGTAAATTTATAATAACGTAGGTTTCCAAAAAATTCCACAGCTTCTGTTTGATTAAAATAAAAAGCTTAGTCCTATTAAAATTAAAACTTTATAAGATAAAAGCATCACTTTCCACTGCTTTGATTACTGCAGATGACTTCTAAATCTAAAGTTCTTTTAAGAATAAGAAACATATTGGCAAATCCCTGTTATTTATGCAAATAATCTACCCTCATTTCAAACCCAATAAATCCAAAAGAAAACTCATATTCTCACCACCAAGCAGTTTTCTTTCTGTTTCCTCATTTGTTAGTGTCATTACCAACTTATTAATCATAGATATGACCAATTTTAAAAGTCATCTTCATTTCTCCCTCTATCAACAATTTCCTCCGTAAATCATCATCCATTTTGTAGATTTTTTCCCTGCCTTTTGAATCAAATTGTGTTTCTTTCTGTCTACTCACACACACCACAGGGAGGTTCAGGCCTTGGTTGCTTTTCTCCCAAGTTACTGCAACAGACAGTCTCCTCATGACTATAAATCATATTTCCTTGAGCTTGGTTCATTTAAGTTTCCTTTTCAAAAACACAATTCTGACCATGTCACTAGCAAGTTAAAAACCTTCAGTGCCTCTCCAATATCTACTCAACCTCCTTTTATCATTTTCAATAACCCCAGTGACCTGAGTCCAAACAAGCTCCGTCATAATTCCTCTCTCACAAAACACACAGTCGAACCCCAACAGTTTTTTCTCGATTTCCCAAGAACACTCTATTTTCGTCTTTAATTATGCTGCATCTTTTGTCAAAAAAAAAATTCTGTCCGCTATTTCCTCTCCTGCCTCTTCTCTCTTTGTTCCATCCTGTTCAGGCTTCAAGGCCGGGATCAAATAGTCACTCGACTAGAAAGCATCCCTCAAAGTCCCTTAAGGAAGTAATCTCCTTCCTGTATGGCTTTTAAGTGCCAACTAATTGTTATTCTCATTCTGTGCTTATTATATTTTAATCCATCTCATTATTCTCAGTTATTCTCTCTGTTCCCTATAGAAAATCTTTGAGAGCAAACTTGGTGCCATGTTAACCTTTGTGTTCTCAAAATTATAGCTCAAAGCCTCATCGTAACTAATTCCGGAAAGCTCACTGAGAGCAAGGACCAGCTAGGCACTTTTAAAAATCAGAATTATACAACTATTTGACATAGTGCCTGTCACTATTTTGAATGAATCTTGAATAAATGAATAATTACTGAATTAATTTATTTTAAGTCTTCATTGTTGGCTTTAATTGGAAAGACATCCAAAATTCACTATTTGGTCAGAATACCCAACAATGGGTCAAGTTCAAGGAAATGTTATTTATATGCATTAAAATGTATTTGTATTTTGTTACCATACATCAGCACGTACAAGTCACAATTTTGCTCAAATACCAAGATAAATTACAGTAATCTCTAGACTCAATTGCCAACAAAAATTCTAAAAATCTATAAAATAGTGATTTTTAAAATATATATATATTTTTTGTTGGTTTCAGAGAGAGAGGAAGGGGGAGAGAGAGATAGAAACCTCAATAATGAGAGAGAGTCATTGATAATGAGAGAGAGTCATTGATTGATGAGCCCCCCCACCCCAAGCAGCCTGGGCATGTGCCCTGACAGGGAATCGAACACTGATCTCCTGGATCATAGGTCGATGCTCAATGGCTGAGCCACACCGGCCAGGCTGATTTTTGTTTTTTATAAATACCTATGTGAGCTACTATCTCTAAAACTTGTGGTGGTTCCAATCGAAGGAGATGCTATTGACTATGGTTTTCTCATTTATGTAGACTTGGTCTTTAAAAGAAGAGAAAATGTAAATGTCTTCCATTTTATTTTCCTAACGTAGTAATAACATGTTTAATTTTTTTCTGGTTTCAAAGCATTATTCCATATATTATCTTACCAGAACAGCCAAAAATCACCTGCAGCTGATTCCGTAAATAAATAGGTGATTGGAGTAGCAGTCAGGAACTATTCCGGGCTTTAGTCTCCCTTTCTGTAAATGAGAGAACTGTCTGAAGACCTTGCCAGTTCCAACTCTTCATTATTTTTAGTGAGATTTGCCCATTCAGTCTGGAAACTCATAAAAAAAAAAAAAGTTCCAAAATGTTTGGAAGTGATAACAACCTTTAAGCAAAAATTATAGTCACCTCCCTAGACTAACATTTTTGTTTCAAGAATGCAATACGTTGGTGGTGTTTACATTCTTTTATGGCTCAACAGACCTTCAGGAGCACTGCTTTATAAACCATATCTGGCCTAGTTTGTTTTTTGTAAATAAAGTTTTATTGGAATACAGCCCCACCCATTCATTCCCATATTGTCTGTGAACGCTTCTTCTTGGCAAAGCTGAGTAGGTACAAGAGACATTATGACCAGCAAAACCTGAAATATTTACTACCTGGTTCGCTACAGAAAAAATTTGCCAACCCTGCTTTATAATCATAACTTATCATTAAGATGTAAATTGTTTCACAGAAATCTTGAGAGCAAAAATGAAGTTATTTCAATTTTTCTGAAAACCTTGTAATTTGTAAATTATTAATACAAGTTAATTCATAAAAATTGATTCATATTTAATTCTGATTCTATGAAATCTAACGTACACATTTTTACAGTTTTCTTATATAATGGCATTTTGAAAAACATACGAATAAAACTGCCCCAATATATCTTTCCTGTGTGATTGCAGTGATCCCGGGAACTCTGTACGAGCTGTAATATTCTGATTGATCAGAAGAGGGCGAGTTGATTCAACACAATTGTGTACACACACCGCGGCTCGCCTCATTTACCTGGCAAAGGTCAAGCATGCCTGGGGGAAACCTAAGGAATTACTAGCGAGTCGGTTTCTATTGTTGCGTTGGGGGTGAAAGAAACTAGAAAACATAAGAACACCGGTCTCTTACCATTCAAGTGACAGTCACGTTTCTTCCTAAGAAAATTGTTCATCCGCTCTTATCTTTTCTCATCTCAGCACTGGTTTGCAGGGGGAGGCCTTGAATATTTTCAACATGAGACAGCAACAACTTGGCTACAGAAAACAGGATTTTTCCTGCCGAGCTGATACAGCACACGTTGTGATAGCGGCTCCTCCATCTCTTTGCATTGTTGCCTCTCTGTGTACCGGTGCCCTTCGTTTGAGAGAGCCATTGTCCATTGTAAGAAAATATAAAAGAAGATCATTAGAAGTTCAGATTTCTGTAGTGGCTCTCTGGGCTTTTTTTATCAACACAGAGGCTGTCTGAAAAGTGAAACATTTCCAAGGAGAATGTGCTTCAGGACTAAAGAATGCTGGGACCCTAAAAGGAGCCTAAAAAAACCCACCTACCAGCAGGCCAGACAAAGGGTGCAGGTTGGGGCCTCTTCTTTGAAAGACCTGATTAATGTGAGGTCCTGTTACCTGCTTTATCACTGTTTTGTTATGAGTGAGAGGTTTCAGCATTCTTAATTTGTCTTGGGGATGGGAAAAGGGAAGGCAAACTTGCCTGACGGGGGTCTAAGGGTGAGGCAGATCCATTTGCCCTCCATGAAAAATAGCAGACACAAAAGAGGCAGGTTGTTCTACAAATTCATCCTGGATGTATTTTCTAAAAAAGCAGCCCAAAGGCACTCATCGCTTATCCACTTATCCTGGAGAATAAAGGTAGGCTCTGGGGATTGCTAAAAATAAAAGTTATCCATCACCCTAAAGCAAAAGTAGGTTCCAAGGACTGAGTAGGGGGGGAAGCCTGTTTTATGAAGTAGTGAGGAAAGAACACTTGAGAAAATATATAAATTTAGGTAATGAATTTGTGACTTCTATTACTGTAATCCCATTCTTTGCTAGGTTACTCTAAAGCACATTTAGGTAAAAGGTCTCTTGCATAACCTTCCCACAACATGTACAATTTTAAATTAATTTCAAAACACTTTTTCACACCAACTCTAAAATTGGAATGTATATAGCATGCTCTGAAGACTTGGAGTTTTTTAGACAAGAACCAGAATGTAGGACTTTTACAATGTTTTATCTCTGGCTGCCTGAAATATGAGTCTTAAGAAAATATTATGAGACACATGTCACAGTTAATGGCCAATGTCCAATATATATTGTCAGGGGATGAAGGGAAAGGGGGATAGAGAGATGTTTGTGCTGGGTGTTTCATGAATACTGTTTAGTGAAAACTAACACTTAACAGAACCTGGTACTTGTATTAGCTAGTCACAGATACCAAGTGAAAGATATAATTGGGTCATTAATTAAGTGGAAAAAAACTCCATAATAAGTAAGACTTATTATGAATAATAAGACTTTCTTGAAAACATACAGTATCTGACCCAGATATTTATTCCACAAACTAGCTAGTAGCCATTATCATAGTAAAGTGCTTTTGGGTTTGATTGGATTTATCTTGTCTATCTTTCTATTAGCCTTTTGATCTCACATCTAATATAATTTGGCCTAGTCTTTTCCTCCTTGATACGGCCAGATTTTGACATAATGGAAGAGAAAAGTGATTAAAAATACATATGCATATACATACGTATATTTACATGCATACATATAACTTTTCGTTATAGAAGATTAATAATTGATGGAACACAATAGCTTAGTGGTTGAATAACAAATAGCTTCTGCTTTCTTTTCCATTCTTTATTGCCCCCAAGAACTGAGTTACATGATTCGATTGTGTGCACGCTAGGTTCTCATCTCATTACAAGACACAGGTCTTTCTGATTTTTATATTCCCCAAGCCCAGTACAGACCCTCACATAAAAGTCTGCTTTCAAAAAATGCTTGCCTAATTTTTAAATTATTGCACTGTTTCTTTTCATCAATTATTTTTTTAAAAAGAAGGCATAAATAAATTTCCACCCTCCCAAAGTACACGAGTTCTTCTAATTCTCACGCCACCTCAGAAGCATGTTGCCACCCTACGGAAAGCATTAGTTCAGCAAAGGAAGCCCTGCCAACTTAAATCTCGCAACAATAATTATCGCCTCCTGAGGAATAGAATTCATAAGTTCAAGAACAGTAAAACAAAAAATAAACGAACAAATACTTATTCTAAAGAGAATATTTATTGGCCACGCCTGTTTGCCTTGAGAAGTTCAGTGCAGGCACCCTGACACGAAGTAAGGGAGAGGTGGGTTTGAATTCTCACTATGCCTGATACCGGGCAAGAAAATTTCTTTGAGGCTCAATTTCCTTGTCTAAAAATCAATGATAACAATATCTGTCTACATTTCCTGAGGCTCCTTGGAAATACTATGGCCCTTCTTCCTTCTACGTGGAAGCCAGCCATCCTTCAGCTGCATTTGTCACTGTGCCAAATTTCCAAGTCCTAAAAAGTTAGAAAGCATCGCCTATGACAAAGACTTGCCCTTACAGCATTAGCGGACTCCTTTCAGATTTTCTCAGAAGCCCCTACGACTGACCCGCAGAAGGCAAGCTCTCGCTCAGTTTTATTTTTATTTAATTAGCTGGGAAGCACTTACATGTGGCAGGGACTGTATGAAGCACTTTACTAACAACAACTGATTTAGTCCTATGAGCTTGAGGCCTCCCTGTGGCCTTGTTCTACCTAATAATCTCTTCTTCATTGTTAAATAATTCAGCTTTCATTCCTAAAATCAATGGCAGCAGTAAACCGGGGGGGTGGAGGGGGGGAGCTTAGGTGCACCATAGAGAATCTGACAGGGAATATTCGAGAAAACCACTCGGGATTTTCTTTTAGGACAAAAGAGAAGAAATATCTCTCCCTTCGGCATAGTCATGTGACTGTCGGAAGACGTTTCCTGTCAGCAAGGCCAGATCCCAGAGAAGAATCCAGATGTCTCTCTGCAGAACTAAATTCCATTTGTATCCCTTTCATTTCTACTGGAGCTTTGAAGTAAATAGGGCTAGAACCGGCCCTAGTAAATTACCTGAGGACTGAAACATTTTTGACATAAGTCTTAAGAACAGAGCAACATATTTCTTTTCCTCCTTCAGAAACTACCTTTGTTTCATCTCAGAGCCCTGCATGACAGACAGAAATGATGATGGACTGATTGGACAGCCGGCCTCACTCCCCTGGTGCCAAACGCAGACCTAAGTAGCCCGGGCTGCTGCTCTCCAGCGTCGTGGGCTCTGATTTGCATATAGATTTAATCACTTGGTTGCACTGGAACTGCTCTGTTAAAATATTTTCTTTGGTGTGTTTTTTCCTTCTGTTTTTTAAATTAAATTTATTGGGGTAACGTTGGTTAATAACACTATATACGTTTCAGGTATACATCCTCTGTATATCTCATTGTGTGCTCACCACCCAAAGCCTGGTTTCCTTCTTCACCGTATAATTGACCGCCTTACCCTCTTCTGACATGGTGATTAGGACAGCAGGCTTGCGTCGGTAGACCTCCTGGATTAGACGCCAGGCTCTACGACTTACCAGCTGTGTCAACCTGGAAAAGCTACTTCACCTCTCTTTGCCTCAGTTTCTTCAGCTATTATAATAGAACCTATCACAAAGATGTATTGCAAAGGTTAAATGAGTTAGTGCACCTGAAGTACTTAGCACAGTCCCCAACGCAGAGTAAATACTCCATAAATGATAGCTATTCATATCACTCTTCTCCCAGGTTACTCATAGAAATTGAGCTAAATCTGGTTGTGGAGTGGCAAATGCACTGTTTCTCAAACTATGTTCTGACGCCCACTGTTCCTTGAAGTTCAGTAAAAAGGGGTTTCCTTCTACAGATAATTTTGGAAAACACTGCATTTGCCTTGGAAATTCAAAACACATTGAAACATATGAAAGACTTCTAGAGACCTGTAATTAAAAAGTCTTTTCAACTCTGTTTACCCTTAGGAATTTCACATATGTGAGAACACTTACCCCTTTAATTCCAAATCCACTTTTAATTTTTGTTAGTTGATCTTTGCACTGTCCTTTTTTCCTAAAATGCGATTATTTCATTTCTCTTTAACATTCATGGAACATCAAACAGTTTCAAAGGTGCTTAGCTTGTAAGCACGTAGGTATAGTAGGTCTTCACAGATATAATTAAGTTAAGGATTTTGAGATGAGGAGATTATCCTGGATTATCTGGGTGGGGCCCTAAATCCAAAGACAACTGTCCTTATAAGAGAAAAGTAGAGGGAGATTTGAGATACAAGAGAAAACACAGACAGAAGAGGAGGTGGCAGTGTGACTGCAGAAGCAGAGGAGAGAGAGATGTGGCCACAAGCCAAGAAATGCTGGCAGCCACTGAAAACTCGAAGAGGCAAGAAACTGATTCTCCTAGAGCCTCCAGAAGGAATACAGCCCCGCTGACACCTTGATTTCACACTTCTAGCTCCCAGAACTGTGAGAGAATAAACTTTTGTCATTTTAAGTCACTAAGTTTATGGTCGTTTGTACGGCAGGCCTAAAGAATCTAATATACCCAGTCTTACCATTTACAAAATGGGGTTAATAAAAGCCCATCCTGGCCTACCGTCACGTTGTCACAACAGTGCCGGGAGAATCAAATATAATAATATATAGAGAAAAATACTTCCAAAATTTAAAGTACTTATACAGACATAAAACTATTTTTGCCATTATTATGAGGAATATACAAATTATCTTTTCTAAAATTGAAACGAGTCCAACTTCTGTTGCTTGGCAACTTCTCAGCTTTATCTTTTGTCTTGTTTTGTTTTGTTTTGTTTTTTGTTTTGTGAGAACTAGATCCAGGACCCTCATCTCCTCCCATTCAATACCTCGTATGGCAAATACTGAACCTCTTAGGAAAACCTGAGCCATATCTGTCATTAACTTCCTTCCTGCAGAGGACATTGTCACAGAACTGATCCAAAGAAGAATAGTTTTACTTCCAAAACAAATCAAAGCTTAAATCAATATAGTACATAATTGAATTGAAACAAATCCATTGAGATCATGGAGAATATGTGATAAATTAATAATAACATACCTACATTACAATGAAACAGCTCAAGTTATGAAGCTACTTGCTCCAGAGATATTTAGCATTATATTTCAATTTCAATAATAGATGTACTGGACACATTTTAATGACACCTGCCTCTTTGGGTTCTGAAAATAAGTATATTAGCTTTCCTCGAACTTTTCCTGAAAACCACAAGAGCTCAAACTACACAAACCTTTGCTTTTAAAACTAACAGCTGCAATTAGAGATGGTGCTTTCCATGCAGGGAGGCACATAAGAGCCCTCCTTTGTTAGAGACTCGCTTCCTTAACTACCTCAAGAAAAGGAGTTCAGAGATGGCACATCTGTCAAGAAGCATATTGAAAGAGCCAACTTGGATACTCTCACTTTCTTTTTGAAACTGTGTCCATTCCCTATTCATTCAGCAATTGACTTTACCTACTCCCAGCAGTGATCAGATTTCTCTTTCCTTTTAAAGTAAGAATCTTCATTTGATAGGATCTAGACTTGACTCGATATTTAGTTCAGAGTGGCAGGCAATGAGAGTTTCCAAGGGGTCTTTTACTGTGGTATTTAAATTTATTTCTAGAAACTGATTCTCCTCTCAAATCATCCAAATGTTATTGAAAATTCAATACATTTATAGGGAACTTTGATGAAATAAAGGAGGATTTCCATTTCAACTCTTCTTTTTATTATCACACTCTGTCTTCACAATGTCCATGACCATCTAAAAGTTCTGAAAAGATTTTTGCCTAAAATTTTTTACATTCTTTAAGTGGGTGTTCTAGGAGAATGGTGTCTTTTTTTTCCGAAATATTGTTTGTGGCTTGATCAACACTTATCTCGATATAGTCTACATGTCCCTATGTAACATTGTTCAAAATCTATGGCTTACAAAGGTAACTATGATGATTGTGCATCCTATTGACATGTAAATTATAACAGGTGAAGGATGTGGGAAAGATTTTCATTGGCTTGAGCTATTAGTCTAACACACTCCCACTGTTGGCCCTACTGAAAACCAACATTGTTATGTCTTATATTATCCATCCTACAAAGTTTTAAATACCAAATAGGGGTCAGGCATGTTTCTAGGAAGTTAGACTATATCAGTAAATTAAAAAAACAAACTAGAAAAAAATGTTTGAAATAATATATTCAGTAAAGGACTTGTCTCTAGAATATATAAAGAACTCTTACAACTCAGTAATTAAGAAGATAAACAACTCAATTAAAAATTGGCCAAAATATCTGACTAGATATTTCAACAAAAAAGATATAGGAATGGCTAATACACACATGAAGAGATACTCAATATTAGTAGTCATTAGGGAGATGTATATTAAAATCAGGAGGTCTCACTTCACACCTATTAGGATGGCAGTGATCCAAAAGACAGACAAAGCCAAGTGTCGGCATGGATTTGGGGAAACTGAAAGGAATCCTTATAATATTAGGAATATAAAAGATGCAGCTACTTATAAAATACTTCCATCAACCTGTCAGCCTGGTGAATTGGCATTCTCTAATTTTATATCAGAATCAAGACACCATTTCACTTACAACTTCAGCAAATAAAAGAAAATTTTCCACCTTCCCTTACTCCATGGCCCATGAAAGGCATCATTAATCGATCACTTACCTCTTCCCCCATCAGACCTACACTCACCTTCATAATTTTCTCAATAGAGAATATTAGGCAAATATTCCTATTTGTCATCTCATGTTATTTTGACTCCTTTTAGTCTTCCCATCAGCAGTCTCCTTCTTTAATGATAATATTACAATATCTGATCTTATATAGGTTACATATTAATCTTACCTGTGAGCTTTAAAAGGTTTTTTTATTGAGCGGGGAGGGATTTCTTGCCTGCATTCTGAAATTGGATTACAAAAGCCATCATATAATAATCTGGCCATTAATCTTGTATTATACAAAAATGATATACTGCACTAAATTATAAGCTTATTTTATATTTTAGTCAAATATCAGTTTATTTTTTAGTCAAGTGTAATGTTAGAAACCTAGAAATGTTTGTCATTTTAAAAATATAAGAAAGTAAATTATAACATCCATGTATTAACCCTTTGCATGAACTCTTGGGGTAATTTTTATTATTATGCAAGGCATGTACAGTGTGCATAATTATCTAATTTTAGGTTTCTCCAAGAAAAGTAAAGACTATATAGAGCCTTAAAAATCCTGATACTAAATCTCACTCCTTTCAACTTCTTAATACAATAAAATTTTTATATACTAAATAATATTCATTTTGCTTTTGTTAAGTTGGTTCAACTCCATCGGGCTCCATCTGAGCATCACTGCCTTCAACCTCTGCTATCAGCTGTGAAAGAAAACTCAGAGCTGCAACATTAATCCTCTCCTTAATTCTAGTTCCTGACCTCTTGTGTTGAGGTTATAATTATCACTGAATCTCATACCGATATTTCACAGGAACATATTTCTTTCATTCATTTCATCTTCAACCTAAAGAGAACCCATTGCCTCGAAATCACCTGCCTGGTTCTTTGTTTCCAACTGCCTTACATCTCACACTGTTTCCTCCACAGCTAAGTACAGAATCATGTAAGGCAGCGGAATTTCCTGGAACAGTTTTAAATGCTGTTGTACTCCACAATATTGTAAGTCAAACTGGCCTGATGCAATATAATACACTGTTAGAGTAATAGAGAGTGAGATAAACATCTTCATTAAGGATCAAATAACTATTATCTTACCCACTTGGAGTGTTCTTTTAAGATGCACTTAATACACTTGTATCTGTTGATAACAGCAACTTTGGATTATAAAAAAAAAAAAAAAAGCTATTTTTCCCTGTTCAAATGATACCTCGGGCACCTGCTGCCCACAGAAAGCATAAACATGATGGGGTATGGAATAAGTCTGAGATCTGGCTGGTTGGACCCAAGTCACATCTCTGCAGGGCACCGTGTGCCATGGGTTGCCACCCTTGTGAAATATTCTCTCTGCACTGTTTGTTTTGGTGCTCTGCCTCCCTGTGGGTCGTTAATATCAGCTTGACAAAATGCACAATTAGACTCCTCTATCTTACTGTAGTTCCTTTGACAAGAAACAACACTGTGAACCTCTGTGTTAACAAGAACAGGTGATAAAGGGGGTCACATAGCTAATCACAGCTGCCAATATCCGAGAGCTACTTGAAACAGAAATCTAAAAGCCGGCTATTTAGCGGGAGCCCCAGGGAGCAGAGTTTGCTTTTCTAACTCCCAGTGTGCTCTCCTCTTTCTGCTCCACTCTCTCCATACGGCCTGGCGGCCCATTAGAGCAAAGAAGCCTTTAGTCGGTCAGGCAATAAAGTTGAGTAATTGCTACCTTGAATCTTTCTCGAAGTCATTTGAAAGATGCCCGTTGTGAGGTAGGTTTACTTCTGGTAAATGATCTATGTTCAAGGGCGAGCTGCAGAGGAGCAGGACCCGCTGGGCAACGTGAGGCGGGGGGGCATGGGGTGAAGGGGCCAGGGCCCTGCCCAGCCTCAGTAAGCAACATGGCATGGTGTGGCCTACTCTGCTGCTCACGTCTACTGGCAAATGCTGATCGCCTGTTGTTTTACATGAACCCCTGAAACAGTTGCTTTTGTCGGCAAAGAAAATCGCCTGGCCACTCAAAACTAGGTATGGTTCACACTGGGAACCCGGGAACCAAGGCTGCGGGAGGCTGCCAGCTGAAACAGGCACGGCCCTACCCTACAGTCGTCCCAAAGCCAGCAGAGGAGATGGAGAATGAACCATCCACCCACAGGAACAGGCAGGGAGGTGAACCGCGTGCAGAGGCCGCTCCACTCACGCTTTCTAAGCTCTGCCATTTGCTAATTGTGTGGTCATCGTTCAATGACCTAATCTCTCCCCGCCTCTGTTTTTCCAGTTGGAAAATTAGAGTACTGCCCACTAACCCATTGTGAGGATTGAGAGACTACCAAAAAAACAAAACAAAACAAAAAGCAAAAAGCTTGGTACATGGCAAGTTCTTGGTAAATGTTTGCTTTTAACAAATTCTAATGAAACATAAATAGCAGAAGAACAAAAACATACCAAGACACTTAAACGGCTCTCTGGAATTAGGAGTTAATATCATGGAAATGATGGGTCTTTTGTGTGAATAGAGCAATGTGCAGTTGTCTGAGGACCTTTAATAAATAAACACGGTCTGATGGAGGAAAATAGCAAGGTTTTGAGGGGAGCAGAGAGGGGAAAAACATTTTAATAAAGATGAGAACTGAGGGTTGTTAAATTGCCAAGTCATCGTACAATGAAACCATGAAAAGGAGTTTAATCTGATTAAATGACAATTACAGAATAACATGATCAATCCTAAAAATCAGGAGCTCTTATTCTGATATTAAGTATTTCATGGATTAAATATAGAAATTGAAATAGAAATTATACAAAGCCCCTTCCAGACTTACTTTATGGTTTTAAGATATTCTTAATATGAAATTCTTATCATAATACTCCTTTAATCAAGAATTAGAAAGGTTCACTATATAAGTTAAAACCACCCCATGTTGAATGCTTGCTTCAGTTTGCCCATCTGTAATATCTCATTTAATTATACAACTTCATACAATTGCCCAAGTTAGAATTATTTTTAACTTCTCTGGTTATTTTTAACTCTCACATTTTATTGCCCAATTCCTGTTGACTACATTCATAAATTTCCATATGTACTCAACTTTGTTCTTTCTAGCCAAATAAAGTCCTCCTCCTTCTTTTAACTTCTAACTCAATTTAGATTTTATAGCTCAATACTTATTGAGGTCAACTTCCAAGCGCGGTAAATCACAACACTACCAGGCTGAGCTGAGCATTACTGGGAGGCAGACCAAATTCAAGTAGCTCATCCTTGTACTCAGAGCTGATATAAATCAATGCAGAAAAAATTAATAAAGCAATCCATAAAATGTGATCACCTATCAGAAAATACGATGTATATTTAGCTACCATAATTTTCATTTCCATATTGAACACAATATTTTCTTGTCCAAAAGGATTATCATCTCCTTTTCCCCAAGTACTTTGCAAAATATCTGAATCAACAGAAGCATTTAAATTATTAACTCTGTTACAGTGTTAGGAAACTTGAAATGGGTTATTATAATTCAGACCAAACAGAAATTCTTGTATCTCACTAATAACTTTAATTTCTAAGCAATAATATGACTTAGTCTCATTGACGGAACTTGCTTGATCCTATTAAAAATTAATAATTTTCTGGTGGCTACATTGTCCAATTATTCAAGTTTAAATTGGGGGTGAGGGAGGCGGTCATCTTTGAATTCTTTCTAGCCCATCAAGCCCAGTTTCCAAGTCCTATGGATTCTACCCCCAAAAGTCATTCACACAATCTGTTCCTTTATATCATCAACACCAGCAACTTAATTCAGGCCCCCTTGATCCTTGTAAAGCTTCTTTTTCCCCCAGTATCATTACACACTTCCCCTATATGATTTGTCCTTAAAGCACAAATTAGGTCACATGGCTCTTGGATGCAAACTCCCATTTTGTGGCTTCCCATTGCCTTTCCAAGGGAAGTGCAGTGAACGGAGGAAGAGGTAGCCACATGGCATGAGAAAAGCTGAATTCAAATCCTGACTATGTAATTTAATCATTGTATTTCTTGGACAAGACAATTATAAATGAGAGTGTTCTGTGAAATCTTGGAATTGATGGTGAACCATCATGATATGGATTATACAGCAGGTCCTCAAATAATATTTCTTTCAAGTTGTTTCATTATAATGTTGATGAGATGCCATAGGAACTTCTGCTATTTACATCAATTATCCTGTGGTAAAGTTGGCTTCATTATACTTTGTTTCACTTCAAGTCACACAACCTATTGGGACGTCAAGTGGAGACTTACTGTCTATATACATGATAATGCATCAGCTTGCCCTGTGGCAGGCGTTCTCCTAGTACTGGGTATTTCCATCCTTGAAAAGAGACAAAAATCCCTGCTACTGTGGGTTTTATATTTTAGGGAGAGACAATAAACATAATAAACACAATAAGTAACAAACATGGTAAATAATATGTTATCAAATGTGTTGGAAGGTGGCAAATTCTATGGAGAAGTGTTGCCAGGTCAAAGGAACTGAGAGAGCCATGGTCAAGGCAGGCCTCTCTGAGAAGGTGACCTGTGAGCACAGGCGAAAGGGGAGAAGGAGTGAGCCTGCAGTACAAGGAGATGAGAACAAGGTCACAGAGGGCTGGCACAGGAGATGCAGCCTGGGAAAGCCACTGAGGGCCATGGGAGCCGTTCAAGGCCTTGGGCATTTACTCTGGGGGGAATACAGAACCACTGGAGGTTTCTGAGCTGGTGTGACATGACCCATCATACATTTTTAAATGAGCACTATGGTGGCTCTATTGAAAAGAAACTCTAGCAGGTCAGGGTGAAAGCACAAAACAAGTTAGGAGTTTATTGCAGTCACCCAGGTGAGAGATGATGGCAGCTTAGAACAGAGTAGTAGGAAGAAGGAAATGAGAAGAATTGGTTTTATTCTTAAAATACTTGCGAAGTAGATCAAAAGGCTTTCCTCAAGGATTGGTGTGGGGTATAAAAATAAGTGAGGCCTGAGCAACTGGAAAAATGGAATTGTCATCAACTGAGATGGGGAAGTTTGCAGGGGTGAAGGCCAGGGGTCCAGAATTGGGCCTGTTAAGCTGGGGATGCCTGAAAGATATTGAAATGAAATGTGTTTACTCTCCTAAATGATACCACAGGGTCCAGTACGATACTAGGCACCTTATACGTATCATCTTATTTGAGATGATTCTCACAACAACTTTATGCATTATTTTTACCTAGATGCTAATTAACTTGCTCCAGATCACTGAACTAATAAAAGGAGAAGCTGGAATTTGAACCCAGTCTTCCTTCTGTCCAAAACCTGTGCCCTGAGCCTCTACACTGCCTCATTACTAATATAAGGGAAAATTATACTAAAGAGTCATGCTTCTTAGAACTTATTACCTGACCAGAAACTAGACAACTATTAAAATCTGACAGTAGCTAAATTAGAGTGAATTTCAAAAATGTATGTGAACACCAAGCAAGAGAACAATGTTCCAAAATTTACCACTCTGGGTCCCAAAGACACAACAGGAAATCAAAATTTGGCATCAGGCCAGCTTTAAGCTTTCATCATTTTAATTTCCAAAGATTATTATTTCAATTTTAAGTAGCTTATGTGATTTACCTTCATAGGTCAGACCACAAAGTCAGCAGTGATTTGGAGAAAGACCCTACCATTGTGTTCAGTGACATTTTATATTGGCAGGAAGTTACCATTTATGCAATTATTTTGTGTAATCCTTACATTCTTATTGGAATAAGCTAGAGAAAAGAAAAAATATATGTATATATATATGATGATCATGTTCCCTAGTGTGAAACTGGACAAAATGCTATCCCATTGCTGATCCCTTCTTTCCGCTAAAATGTAATTATGCCACTGAAGTACCTACAACTAAGGGAAATTAGAAACGGATTTTCTTGCATGAACCAAGAAGCTTGAGGTAGGGTTATGTTTTCATTACTTTTCCATTTTATTTTTCTGGGACTCAGTTTCTCTTTGCAATATTATCTACTTATAAACCAACACAAAGACACAACTACATTCCTTTAAAGATTAGGAACTAGAGAGGATACTTCTAAATTCAAAATTTCTGTACCTATTTTATTAATTGTTATAGTTAACATTAATTTTTGTCTCTCTTCCTAATTGACTTTGACCTGCCAATAAAAATTGTTAACTCTTGAATGAGAAAAAAAAAAGCATATTGCTCCTTCTATACTCTATATAGTTTATTAGCTTAGTATTTTTCTTAAAAGGTAATTCATAAAAAAATTAGTAGAACTGGTGAGTCAAAACAAAGATTAGACATTTTAGAACTAATATAAACGATAGAGTTTACACTGGAATAGTACTTTGTTATCTAGTACTTATGTCATATCTATCTGAAATACTGATAAATGTATAGTCCTTAAGATATCAGTTTTCCTTATGCAGACCTGGCAAAAGTCTGAGAGCAGACGCCAGGTGGTTCCCAATGCTGTGGCAGCCGTTAACGATTAAGGACGTAGCAGGGTTATCCAGAGAATGTATATCCATAGATATCTATAGATATCTATCTATATTTATCTCCTGAGAGAGAGAGATTAAGGAATTGGCTCATGCAGTTGCTGGGGCTGGCGAGTCTAAAATTCGCAGGGCAGCCTGGCAGGCTGGAGACCCTGGAAAGAGCCGATGCTGCAGCTAGAGTCCAAAGGCCAGCTGCTGGCAGAAGTCCCTCTTTAGCGGGAAACCTCAGTCTTTGCCTTCAACTAATTGGAGGAGACTCCCTGACATTAGGGAGGGTAATCTACTTTACTCAAAATCTACTTATTTAAATGTTCATCTTGTCTCTGAGAGACCTTCCCAGAGCTGTCTAGGCTCGTGTTTGACCAAATAGCTGGGTACCATTGCCTAGCTAGGTTGACATGTAACACTAACCATTACAGGGACTTTGGAAAACTTCAAGATACAAGCAGAAATTACGAGGTGGTGTACAGGTGCCACAAGCAAGAGTAGGTGTATAGAAGAAAAACAACAACAAATATGAATCCATTCTCAGTCTAGTTAACAATTTAAGTGGTATTACCTAGGCCAGTAGATCTTAAAATGTGGTCCTGGGACCAGAAGCATCACCATCATGACACCTTGTCATGGGCCCCATCCCAGACCTACTGAAGCAGAAACTTGAGGGCGCAGCCAAGCAATCTGGGTTTTAAGAAGCCCGCGGGGCAATTCTGATGCTAAAGCATGGGAGCCAATGAATTAGAGTAGGCCACTTCATCACTACACAACTCACATATTTTTATTTCTCCAGGAAAAATTTATTTTTATATTGATACTGGTCTATGTTCTTAAACAGGGTTTTCTCACTCACCAACAGTTACTTATGGAGTGTCTACGTGGGGCCAGGCTCTGTGCTATTATTAGTGTTTTCCGGGGTGACCAGGTGGTGGCAAGCAGAGAGGCGAGGCTGTCAAGGCAGATCTGGGCCAGTTTGTATCAGGTTGTATTTGCCGTGTCACCGTTTGTTTGTCTAGAGGTTGACAACCTACCAGCTTCTTAAAAGTTCAGATACCAAGAAATAAGTTGAATAGCAACATGCAGAAATGGGACAACTGGGCAACGAGAGACATGCCCAGGGAAGCTGGGAAGCAGATAAGAGCCCAGCCAAGAAGGAAGAGGAATGAAAGAGAGAACGGTGGTTGCAGAAGAGACTGGGTGGGAAGAAGCGAGAGAAAGAGTAAGAAGCACGAAGGGGCCACAGGGCGGTGCCAGCGCCCACCTCAGACGAGCAGCGACACGCAGCGTGAGAAACACTGGACTCCAAGTGGAGGTGACTGGGTGTGAATGGGGGGAAACGGAAATGAAAAGTGGCAGGATAAGCAATTGCTTGGAGTTCTTTGGGATAGGGGTTGTATTAAAGTCATGGGAGCAGGTAAAATTGCGGTTTAACGTACGTACACCATGATTTTCTCAGCCGACCTGCGCAGCGGCCTGGATTTTCGTCAGCAGCACCCTTGTGAAGCACACTCAGCACACTCAGCACACTCAGCACACGTCAGGCAATGGAAACGGGGAAGCTTCCCAGGCTCTGGCGGAGGGGACACGCAGGCAGGGCCTTGCTGGGCGGGGTGTGCACACGGGAAACTGGTGCGTTCCTCCCGCAACCCAAGCACAGGCCATGGGAAGGCAGAGTCCCGCGGACACGGCCCAGCTCCAGGACAGGCAGAGGCCAAGAACAGAGGAGGAGAGAGGGGGCTGGTTTCCTCCCAGCTCATTGCACGAACACACTAACGGCTTCCGTTCTTACACGGCTGTACAGTGTTGTCTTACGGTGAGGACGCCCTTCGAGGCCTGTCTCAGCACAGCTCGTTCAAGCTGCCTGAACGCACTCCCGCCCGTAGAGGGTCATTTCTGTTTCATCAGAAAAGGGGACTCCTGTGCTGACGCCCGAGGGTGCCGATGAGGGGGGAAAGGCTTGTGAAGAAAACATAGGAAGCACTGCTCAAGCGCAGAGATTTCTCGAGCTTTAGTCAGTGGTGTTTAAATAGTAACTGAAAAAAGACACGCTTTGGTTCCAACTGTTTCAAGATCAGCGCACATATGGCTGGACAGTGTGAGAATGGAGCAGAGGTGAAGAAATCTGGACTCTTCTGAAAATCATGCCTGGTTAAATTCTACGTTCAGCTGTGTAAGTAGGGGAGACAGCTGAACGGGCTGATTTTAAAACAGAAGGTGATGGGAAGCACAGGCAGGCAAACCATGAGGGGACATAGCATGACATTATCCAAATAACACGACGAAAAGCAATAGTAAATAAATAAGTCCTCTAACTAAAAAAAAAAGAAAGAGAAAAGAAACTTAAAAGTTCAATTTTTAATTCAAACTCCTTTTTGGCTGCTTCAACATTTTTATTTTAACAAGAACCTTATGAAAAATAAAGAAAAAGGGAATATTTTTGAAGAGATAAGGTATATTGTTCTTCTTGGAGTTCTGCAAGATCATCTCTAAGATGGTGGTATATGGACCAGGGCGTATGTATATATATATACACACATCTGTATTTAGATATATAAATATGTATAATCTATATATATACACATAAATCTATATACATAGATCTATGTATATATGAAAACATATCTATATATCTATATATATAGATATGTATAATCTGTATACCTAAATCAATAGATGATAGATATAGGTAGATGGATAGATAGGTAGATAGATAGATGATAGATAGATGATAGATAGATGATATATTAGATAGATAGATGATAGATGATAGATAGATAGATAGATAGATAGATAGATAGATAGATAGATAGATAGATGATAGATGATAGATAGGTAGATGATAGATAGATAGATGATAGATAGATGATAGATAGATAGATAGATAGATAGATAGATAGATAGATAGATAGATGATAGATAGATAGATGATAGATAGATGATAGATAGATAGATAGATAGATAGATAGATAGATAGATAGATAGATAGATAGATAGATAGATGATAGATAGATAGATATAGATAGATGATAGATAGATAGATGATAGATAGATAGATAGATAGATAGATAGATAGATAGATAGATGATAGATAGATAGATAGATAGATAGATAGATGATAGATAGATAGATAGATAGATAGATAGATAGATAGATAGATGATAGATAGATAGATAGATAGATAGATAGATAGATAGATAGAGATAGATAGATAGATAGATAGATAGATAGATAGATAGATAGATGATAGATAGATGATAGATAGATAGATGATAGATAGATGATATAGATAGATAGATAGATAGATAGATAGATAGATAGATAGATGATAGATAGATAGATAGATAGACAGATGATAGATAGATAGATAGATAGATAGATAGATAGATAGATAGATAGATAGATAGATAGATGATAGAGAGATGATAGATAGATGATAGATAGATAGATAGATAGATAGATAGATAGATAGATAGATAGATAGATAGATAGATAGATAGATAGATAGATAGATATAGATAGATAGATGATAGATAGATGATAGATGATTAGATAGATAGATAGATAGATAGATAGATAGATAGATAGATAGATGATAGATAGATAGATAGATAGATAGATAGATAGATAGATAGATAGATGATAGATAGATAGATGATAGATAGATAGATAGATAGATAGATAGATAGATAGATAGATAGATAATAGATAGATAGATGATAGATAGATAGATAGATAGATAGATAGATAGATAGATAGATAGATAGATAGATAGATAGATGATAGGTAGATATAGATAGATGATAGATAGATAGATGATAGATTATAGATAGATATAGATAGATGATAGACAGACATAATCAGGTGCCAAATGATAACAAAACCAATTACAAATTTTAGGTACTACTTATTCAATGTTGGACCAACTTTTGATCTGACACACATGAAACAGCACCAAATGAAAGTTATATCTGGACAAAACATTAAGTTTGTAATTATACCATGATAAAATCAATTTCAGTCATTCCGTGATTTAAATGAATGATTCACATATTCCACAGCAGGTATGATCAGCTACTTAAGCCATTTTGTTTTATTTTCAGTTATTCTTGGTATGTAAGCCAGGCCATGAATATAGCAGGAGATAAAGAGATGATTATGGGAAAGTATATAGAAGCATCTACTGGCAAAAACTGATAAAAGCAATTCTTAACAATTTATTCAAACAAGAATCTCTATATAACATGTCTTTGCTGTCCCTAAGAGTCAGGCTATAAATTTAGGTGTTTGTGAAATTTTTTCATTTTTCTATATTTTTTAATATAGACTCTCCTCCCTCAAGAGCATCCCAAATTAATAGGGTTCTACAAACAATCACACTGCAAATATATAACATTTTTCTGCTTCAGTCATGCCATGGAGTATATGGTGACACAAATATCATATCTATTGTAATTTATGATTACTCAAACATTTATGTCAGAGACACACACAACAATGAAAGGAAATGTGATCAGTGCTGACTTTTTATGCGTGAAATATTCTGTATTATATTCTTTTCACATGGAGCAAACTACATAACAACTAAGAAACCTTTGAGCTATCAAGGAAAGTTTTTCCTTTCACACTTGCTCAAAAATTTCGGGTTCTACATTTTAGTGACCTTCCAATTTTTTTAGTCTAGTGGGAATCTGAATATAATTTTAGAATACTAAAAGGACAAAGATAATTACATAAACAAGAAAAGAATATACTCAGTAACAAGATTAATATTTAGGATTAAACTATAATTAAAATTGTGTCTTTTCAAGATAATAAATGTTTTCTTTTAATATTCATTTACAGCACAAAACTGTCCTGATTTTCTCTGGTCTTGCATTCAGAAAAAAATATATATTATTTTTATACTGTAATCTTTAATAAAAATATATATTCCAAACATAAGGTGTTGGAAATATACAACAGTACTCTTTGACTCAGTAAAAACAGTTATTGTGTCTACTATAAAACCTATATAATTTATTTCCTGCATTTTCTGAACCAAGTCTCTCCTAAGAAACAAACATCTAGGATTACCATTAAACGTGGATATGTTTTGAAAGAGGCTAATCTTACTTGAGTCAAATTAAATAGGGTTAGACATGAAAGTCCACATGAATAGTCTATTTCCTGTTCCTTCTCAGCAAAGTAGCTGCCTAGAGAGGCTGAGTCTGCAGCTGTCATCTTCCCCAGCGCTTGACTGATGAAGGAGCCTTTTGTTCTACTGATAAGTGATACATTGTGCGCTGCTCAGGTGCCCAGAACAAAAGTGGGGGGCACACAATGAGCCTCTCTCCAGTCAGTTTTAAGAAGATGAAGAATAAAAGTAAAACTAGCTCTACCTGAGATGTGTTCCTTTCAATGAAACTTTCCTTGCCCATTCTAAAGGAAAATAACATTTTGTCTGTTTTGAAAAGCTTACTCTATAGTTTGCTCCTCCGCCCACCCCACACCATCCATTCTGGGACAAAAGCAACAGGAACAGAAGGCCTCTTTTTTTATTAAATGCTTAAGTTGGGTGAATTGTTGGCTGTTTGAAAGGGATTGTTGGAATGACTTGAAGATAACTTGCCTCAATGTGTTTAAACAATCAGATGAGTCCTTTAAATAACCATTGACTCTAGTTATCAATGGAGATTTTTAAATATTTTCTATACATTCTTAAACTCACTTAAAATGTTTTACTAAACGTATTTCTAAGTGTAAAAAAATAACATAATTAAATAAGTCATTTGATAAATATGAATGAAAATATAATTTATAATAAATAAAACCCTACAGGAGTGCTTTTAAAATCAGTGTAGTATATATGATTTTTTTAAATGAAATCATGTTTTATATTTAAAGAAAATATTGGTATTTTTCTAGAGATATTTTCAAACTACAATGCGAAAAGCACTGGGGAGGAGAAGGGGACAAGGGGAATCATCTCCTTTTTCACTGTCTTATTAATAGATGAAGATCCCCCACAAGGACATCTTGCTCGACCCAAATGGAGTGTGCAGATCTCAGCTACTATAAGCCACACTGGTCATCTATGGCTAAACATGTTTACTTCAGCAAGAAAAAAGAACACTGTATTACTGATGATTATTGCGACTATTACATGAATTAGTGCTGTTTAGATGTCAGTTACCAAGTTTTTCACATCTACATTCCATGTCAGGTTACTACATTTTTTAAATTTACAACTTCATGATTATTATGATCATTAACATCAGTAAAGAAAGGTTTTTCATTTAGCATTTCTGTGCTGAGTAAAATTGCAAAATACTTTTTGCATGATGAATGAAAGGCTCTCCAGCATGTGACTGACTGTGAGTTTCCAGTGGTTCTTTAACCTTTACATGCACCACTAGTATTGTTTACTGTGTTATAAAATCTATTAAATGCACACATACATTTTATACGCACTGTAAGTGCGTATAAAATGTTTGTATACTTTTATGTAAGTGCCTGAAGGGGCAGAATTTCTGTCTGTTTTATTAACCTACAAATATCAAGAGCCTGGGATAAGGTCTGGCAAACAGTGATGCAATATTTGCTTTATTAATTGGCAATGAGATGGTAATACAGATCTTAAAGTTACGGAGAAAATTCTAAAACTTCTGCCCTGTCAAATTCTGAATATTAGCATTGATTCTATTTATTATTTTATTATCAATATTACCCAAAACATATGAATTACCCTTCTTTTTTTGCATTTGAGTCAAAGTTCCACAATAAATTAGGCATATCACAGCTAGGTAATATTTTTGGCATCATCTTACAGAATTCATTCTTCTAAAGACCCGGAGAATTAAAGAAATTAGAATTCTAAAATGTTCGACACTTCTATTACAGCTTACAGATATAAATTTAAATAATGAATATAGTCGTGCATCAACATATTAAATGAATAATGCCCTTATTCATTTTTTATAGCACTGAGGCTGTCAAAATCAAAAAGTTCTCATCTTACTCAATGTTGCTTTAAGTTTATGCAATAGAGAAAGAAGAGAAAGAAAAGCACTAGTTCCTTATGTTTACTCCCACGTTTTACTGGGACCATCAAGGTCAAATGACAGTCAATGTCTTAAATTTAGATAACAAGTTAGGATTTCCTTAGACAAGTTTATTCCTTTTGGTAATCCAAAGGCCGCAACTGCCCTCTAGGGTCATTTGGAAACTCTGAAGTGACCCTGGATGAACCACCTTTTTCAAATTTTTTTTTCAAGTCATATACTAAGTAAAAGAAAGCCCAATGCATGGTAAAATCCTCCTGTAACAAAAATAACATCCAAAACTTATACAGAAGTTCTTTGAGCATCCCAGCAAGCTCTCAATGAACAAGAAACTCAAGATTAAATTCTTAGGAATAGGTAGATAAGAAAGTAAATGCTGAATTTTATAGTTATCTTGTGTATTTTATGTAAGATACATACATATACAGAGGGGAAGGGGAGAGAGACAAACAGAAAGACAGAGAAGCCTGATTGAGCAAAAGATTTTTTAGTTAACTTTTACAAAAGCATTCTTTACTTTTCACTCATGCAATTACATACATCATTAAAAATCCATAATGCATTGGTTCAGAAACACACTGCTAAACAAAAAAGTTAAGCTGAAAAAAGCATTTTTCAGACAACTTTGAGAACTTAATCACCAGCTTGAGCCAGATTCTGTTCTTTGTTCTAGTTACTTCTGATTCCATCATCTCAGGGTCATAAACACACTGCTTTAGGGCGCTTAGTTTTCATGCCCATCCATGTAGGGAGCCAAACCATCCTAACCTGTGTTGTTCATATGAGAAAGACGCCTATGCAAAAACAAAGAGCCACTGCTAGTTGCTAGGGTATTTGACAGTGTAGTTCTAAAAGAAAACAATAATTCTTATCTTCAGGAACTTTGGATAGGAAAATCTATAAACAGGATAAAGAAAAGCAGTAGCTAAATTTAAAAACATCGATTAACCAATCGACACAAAACTTACGATTTTTATTTGTCAAAAGATGTCATCAAGAATGCAAATAGAAAAACTATAATGTGAGAGAATATAATTAAAACACATAACTGACGAAGGATTCATATTCAAAATATATAAAGGACTGGTAAAAGCAAATCAGAAAAAAATCCAGTAGGTAAATTAGCTAACAACTTAGGTACTTAAAAAATAGAATATCCAAATCTACAATAAACACGAGAAGATACCTGCTCTCATTAGGCAGAAGGGAAATGAAAATAAAACCACTGTGAGATGCCATTAAACACCCACTTAGAATGGCTAAAATTAAAGAGTCAGCAACAATATGGAGCATTTAGAAATCTCATACACTGCTAATGTGAGAATAAAGTGGTAAAATTACTTTGGAAAACTATGTAGCAGTATCTACTAATGTTTAAAATAAATATACCTAACAACTGAGCAATTCTATTTCTAGGTAAATAGAAATGTGGACATCAAAAGATATGTACATGAATGTTCAAAGCAGCAATATTTCTAATAGCCAAAGTTAGAGTAACCAAATAGTAAACAGCAGAATGGATATACTATTCACAAAGTAAAATATTAATCTATATAATGTGGTTATGAAAAAAAGAAAGAGGAAGGTGTATATGTACAGAAATAACGAGTTTTCTATGATATATGAATGTAAGAAAAAAATCAAAATCAAGAACAAAATATAGGTAAAGGAAGAAAAATAAGAGCATCTATTTGTTTTTGCTTCATTTGGCATAATTTATTATTTACATGTTGCACAAATGTGGTGGATGAAGATTGGAAGCTGACCTTCTTAGCATCTACTTTTGATATTGTTTTGGTGTTTGAAACATAAAAAACTCATTACCTATCCAAAACTTAAATTTAAAAAATTAAAAAAATAAGTCCAATAGTATAAGATAATCATTATAATTCCCCCTTTGTATCCAATCCTAATGCTCAGAGATAAAGATCATAGTCTGGTGATTATTGTTCCTGATCTTTTTCTAAGCATTCACATACAAACATATTGTATTAGTCAGTTATTGCTGCAATAATGCTGCATAACAAATGACCTCAAAGATCAGTGGCTCAGAACATTTCATTTTATTGGTCAGGGGATTATGAGGCAGCTAGGACAACTCTGCTTTGAGCCATAGATCAGTTGAGGTTCATTCCAAGTGTTTTTCCTCTGGGACTATCAGGTATGAGGACTTGATTTTTCCTGTGGCAGATAGCAGACATGTAAGAGACCAGGTGAAACCATACAAGCATATTTAAAGCTTCTGCTCACATCCTGCCCTCTAACAGTCCTTTAATCAAGACAAGTTCTATGGCCAAGCAAGACAATAGGCAGTAATATATAGATACAAATAACTATAGGAATTTAGTATATGATAATGTCAACATATCATATAAAAAGGAATGTTGATGTGCAATTTCATTACAGAGATGGAGGGATGAGTTGGGGAAAATAAAGTCATCTCCTGTACATATATATGTACATAACAAAATATAGAGTCTTGATTTGTTTGAATTTTTTGACTTTGAAATTTTAATATCATCTTATTAGAAATATTATCTTGAAACTTTCTGTAGCCAACGAAAATGTTGTTATCACTGACCCAGCAACCACAGTCTTTTATGACAGATTCCTTATTTTTCATTTTAAATACGTGTTAAAACCTTTAGATAGCTTTTTTGTGGATTTCATAATATCCATTTTTCAAGATAAAATGGGACATGATAATGCCATTAAAATCAAGACATATCCAAAAGCAAATTCTTAATAAGACTTTCCACCAAGACTATCCTATCCCTCTTTTTTTAGTGTTAACATTTTTAAAATCTTGTTTTTCACTAAGTCATTCAAGTAAAGGCCTCAATAATAATAACAAACTTAAAATCTCATGATGCCAACTATTGAAGAGAACTCTACATTCAGTGTAATTACTTTCAAAACAATACAGACACTTTCTAATTACAAAATGCATATTTAAAAATTCCTTCATTAAGTTATAGTTGGTATCTGAATTTCTCCCACAAGTGACATACTTTTAGTATATGTCACTTAAAATACTTTATCACTCTCTGATGAGAGGTGCCATTAATATAATTGTGATCAAAGAGGATTATTAATAGAACACTTCCAGGAAAGATTATGCTTAATATAATTATTCCTAATTTCCATATTGTCAAAAACAATTATTTACAAAGAGGTGCTCAAGTTATATATTTTTTCAACTGTATACAGAACAATAAGTCAGTAGTGCTTTTTAACAGAGATAATTGAATAGAATACTAGCAACCTAGATATCATCCGGTATTGCTCAGAATAAATTCTTTATTAAAACAAAATGAATTTTTTTTTTCCTCTGAATTGATTCCTCAACTGAAAAATCTAAGTCTAGGGGCAAATTTGTTTTCCATATAGTCAGGCAATGATGCCAGAAAAAAATAAATATATATTGAAAAACCTCCCCTCTGTATCAAAGGCTGTGACCTAATTTCTGGGCATTCTGCCACATTTCTAGTCATTCAAGTAGATGAGTCAGCGTGTCCTGGGCCTTCCTCTGGCTAGATTGCTTAGAGCCCCAAACCTCTCCATCTCCTGGCAGACATCCTCAATGATGTCCTCACTTAATGTAAAAGCAAGGCTCCTTCACGCTGAGGCTGAGAGCTCAGAGAACAAAGCATTCTCACTCCGTTTCATCATTTACTTCACCTTGGGCTGCTTTCCAGGGACGCGTCGCCCATTCCGTGTACAATTAGGTAACTACCGTCATTCATAGGTCAGTGGCTGTTCCCTTCTCTCAGGAATAACAATATTTATCTCCCACATAAAAGAGTAAGTCACTCAGTGAGGTAGATTCTGCCTTGGGCTGCTTTTCATTACATAAGAAATAGGGCCCCAAAAATGTGAAAGGGCTGTGTCTGGTATTAACCTTTCTGCCCTGTTCACCTCGGAACCCTCGCTTTCCTTGAAAACCGTAATTTCCAGAAAAATCTAGGATCTCGTTTATGAATAGCAACGGGAGATGGGCAAACCACATAAGAATCAATTAAGGGGCAAAGAGAAATAGCTAATGATTGAGCAAAGCTTATTCAATTCTGATTGTCAATTAGCAATTGTACAGTAAAATAATAAAAATGGGGCAACTTATATTCACATGGGTATATTACTTCTTGAGAGAGAGAGAGAGAGAGAAAATTCACTCACAGTTGACCAAGTACCTGTAACATTCCAGGTACTATGTTAGGCGTTTCTTCCAAAGTCTCATTCAATTCTCACAAAACCCTGAAGCAAATCTTACTACACTCTTTTGCAGAAGAAAACACTGAAATGGGGAAGGGTGGTGTAACTTACCAACACTGCGCAGAGTAAGGAGCCTGGGTCACTATTCTTACCTTGGCCTGTCTGATTTCAAAGCTCATCCTGCTAGTCAATGGTCTTTTCTCCCTTACCCCTCTCTTGCTGTTTTGCATATCCTTTAAAACATAGTCCAGTTATTTCTCTTAAAACATCTCCCAGAATCCCCTCTAAATTAGACGTGAACTTTCCAGCTCCATATCCCCACAGCATTTCCATTCACTTGGCCGTGAACAGTGTGCGTAGTTGCCTGCCTAACGTCAGGGTGGGTTATGTCCGTCTCCAGGTCACCACTGCACTGAAGGGCTCAAGAGCAGGATCCCAGCCTCATCTTCACACCATCCACAGAGCTTCACACAGTGAACACAAAGGTTCTGTGCTGAATTTCATTGAATCGTCACAGTGAACAAATAGAGCCACCTGAGCAGCCTTTTGCTGAAGTGAGGAAGGCTGGCTCCGTGATGGGCATTTAGGCCCTTCCTCCAGCCCTCCAGGGGCTGGTGATCCCACACGTTCTCATCAGTGGGAGTAAACTGCAAGATGCCAGGAACAATACACACATTTATAGACTCTAGAGGCACTCCAAATTATAAGTCCATGAAGTCTAAGACTCCTTAATGAAACTCTCAAACAAATTTTAAAATATGAGGATAGAGGTCTCACATAATAATAAAATGTAATGTTCTGTACTCTCTATTCTGAAGAAAGACTCTGGTTTTTTGGTCTGCTAAAGAAAGCTTACTGTCATTTTTAAAACTTAATTAAAATTGAACATAGATTCCCCCAAAGTCAAAAAGCAGTATTTACAAAATTGCTCTATATGAACCTGTCTAAAGAAGAAAGCACATTGATAACCATGTATTCAATTTAGAAAACACTTTTAAGATAATCTAACATAGGCAATTTGCCTCTAACTTTACACATATATGTGATATAATGTTGAGTCTAGAGTCTTACTACACAAGAATGCCTACTTTTAAATCCAAGTCACTGAAAGGAGATCATAGATGATCTTAAAGAAACATTATCTTTTTATTTAAATGACCACATCGCATCTAGTAATAAAATCCATGACTTCAAAATCAAATGACTTGGGTTCAAATATTAGCTGTGCTACCTATTAACTGGGGTGATCTTGAGAAAAGCTCTTGACCTCTGTGTGCCTCTATTTCCTCATCTGTAAAATGGAGATAATAATGGGACCTACCTCATGTGAGGTATGGAATATGGCATTTTAATTCCTAGTTGCTCTTCGTAGCAGTAGTAAGAGCATTACAGTTCTTATTTCTAGTATTACCATCATTACTGTATGTGATGATTAACGCAGTACCTTGTTCTTGGTTAAGCACACAGTTCATTTTAATTTCTGTCATTATTGTTATTATTACTCACTGACAATAATATCTCTTTTTAGTCCCAAAATATTTTAATAATATTCAGTAAACAATTCAAGTATTAAATAGTTTCATATTAATAGCAGATCAACAATAAATACATTGATTTAAATTTTAAATTTAATTTAAATCTCTTTTTTTCTTTGTACACACACCACCAAATGAAGTGGTGGCTTCCAAGCTAGACTCACTTGAGTCCTAGTCTCCAAGTTGGACCTACTTGAATTCTAAGCCTGGCTCTACCGTTACTAGTCGTGTGACCTTGGGGAAGTGGCTTCACAATTTCCTCATCTGCAGCAAGGACAAAAGGCCGCCTAACTCACTAAGGTCATAGAGAAGAGTAAATGCGCGAATGTAAGCAGAGCATGGGATACAAGGCCGGTTCATAGCTATGATGAGAGAATTCAAATGAAGTAGCCTTTGTAGTGAGATTTGTGATTTATAGTGTGATTTGTATAATAAAGAAGTTGAGAAGATTTTGTAATCAACCATTACTGGTTGGCTTTCCTGAAAAAAAATTTTTAAGGTTATCAGGAAGCTCCAGATTAGTAATAAAACTGCCATCTTGTCATATTTCTGCTTTCCTAGGGACACTGTCTGCCCTTGGAAGTCTAATTGAAACACGTCAGGACTACCCATTTTTCTTAAATCAGGGCTCATTACCCTAACACTTCAGAAAATGAATCATGAATACATAGAACCAGGCAGCTAAGGATCTTGCGGAGGTATTCAGGGAAGAGTCCCTGGAACACCGCCCGAGCAAGTATTGGTACAATGCGTAAACACTGCATTCCCTGTTAACATTGTTATGAGTTGGAAATAAAAAATCAGAATATTTTCCAAATTTTGGACTACATATTAAACAGTATATAAAATAGTATTATAAGAAGAAAATCTAAATAAAACAGTACTATACAAAGTGTAACATGTTTTAATTTTATTTTTTAATTTCTTCTTTCAGTTGTTATAAATAAGTCCAAAACCATCATTCCTGAGAGAGAGTAGAAGTGATTAAAAGGTTGTTTTGTGACTCTCTGTGATGGCCTCACTGTCCCACAGGTACCTCAAAGGGATGCGACCTGGCACCAGAGTAAAGGACTGGGCCGCAGAGAGGAACTGGATTCCTGCCTGCACTCACCGGTTCCACCTGCACCAGCCCATCAGGACATCACGTGGCTTCAGAGATGCAGTCACACGGTGCCCTGGGAGTCAGACAGAACTAGACCAAAGCCCTGAAGGGGCCAGAATTCCACACTCATGCAGCTCTCTGGGCCATATGACACAGGCCCTATTGACAAATCCCTATAAAGGCTTAAAAGTGGAGATGCTGAAATTTCCAGAAACTCTGCAAAAGGTATGAACCAGGTTGTCTCAGCAGCAGATGTCTGTGCTGATTGGGGCAGTCTTGTCTAAATATATGTATTCTACCACCTCTTGTAACTTTTTGATTCTTTTGGCTCTTGAAGGTTTCTTTCCTTTAAGGATCCCTATCAAAATATCTTTTCATTAAAACTCTCAATGCCCCAGGCTGAATTCCAGGATCACTTCAGGTGTATCAGCATTTTCCTCAACTTTCAAAATGCAGCCAAGGTTGAGAACCACCAGTCTAAGCTTATCATTGGAATTTCCCTTCTTCATGATTGGTTTAGGAGTAAACATGGGACCCGATCCTTACCAAGCATGAGAAGAAGTCTTTTTGGGGGGGAAAGAGGGCTGTTGGGAAGGCTTTCTTCACCTCTTTAAAATTGCAAAAAAAAAAGATACAAGAAAGAGTCATCCTTCTTCCTCTGGGCATTGTTGACATGAGCCTGCTGTATATTTGGTGACCATGAGAGAAACCAGTTTAAAGGGAGAAGGTGACTTTGAAGATATCAAAGAAATAGAAAGAACTTGAGTCTCTGATGACATCTTTGAGCCGCTGTATTACTACCCTAGAGCCTGACCTGCCTCTCTGTCTCCTGTAGAATGAAATAAATAAATAATCTTATTGTTTAAGATAGATGGATGGATAAATAGATAGATGATAGAGGGATATAGATCTATCTATAGTACCTTTTTTGAAAGGAGCTAAATTTTAACTCATTATTTGATCATATCTTAATTATTAGTTCCTAACCAAACAGAGATTAGTAAAATAAAATTAAAATCTGGAATTACAGATGGCATTCAGAACAGAGTATTTCCTGAACAAAAATTAAGGAGTGGGGCAAGGTATATGGTAAATTGGAAATCAAAGAGATACCAAAGGAGTATTGACGAGTTGCAAAGTGTCACTGACAGACTGCTTTCTCCATGTTTTTCGTGTGGTGTAAAACTAAGGTGATTAAGGAGCTGCACTTGCAAAAGGGAGGTTGCTAAGAATTAAAAAGAAAATCCTGCACAATTATGTGACATACATTGTTAAATGAGAAGCAGTAAACATTTTTTTAAATAAAATCATTATTATATTAATCTAAAAACATTAAAAATTCAGGTTAAATACTCTCTAAAATAACATTTCCTTTTTAAGTATATTTGAAAGGATCCTCCCCTGTTTATATTCTTTTACATTAAGGAACTATCAAAAAATCCTTGCATACAGGTCTATTATGGTGAGTTGCCTCATTGGGCAATGCATTTAGAGGTAAGAAAAGCTATCTGAAATGTGATTTTATACAGAAATCTATTCCTATGGAGGAAGCTCTGAATCTCTCTCAATATCTTTTGGCCACCCATGAACATCTTGGCGTGCCTATCAGAAAAAGTTAACAATATGTAAAGTATTTATCAAACCAAGTCTCAATTTTCGTTAAGTAATTTTTCCTTTCATGGATGTAAACCGACTCTGAAGATTAAATAAATAAAGACTCCAACTTCTTACTCCAAAATGTATCCGCAACGCCTGTAAATGTCAACCTATCCAGCTAAGATCAAGAAAGTGAATGTCAGTGGGTTAGTTAACTGTCAACAATGTTGGTTGGGTTCCAGCCTGTGGCCCCTGGTTTTCAAACAGGGAGTATCACATAAGGATGTTAACTGGGAGGGTGAAAACAAATCCCTATTCTCGACTTTCTTCTTTTCTTCTTCCTTTATTTTTTCATTCTTTGTCGGACCGCCTTTATTCTTATTTTTCTTTACCCCAGGCTGACCCCCTTCATCTGATTTCTCTGTTTCGTGTCTCCCACCTCCTCTCTCTGTACTCTCCTTTCCAAGTCTCTTCGTTTTTTTAAGACTCTCCTCTTTAAAGCCACCCTATGCCTCTGCAACCCTGCCTTTGTCACCAGCGCCACACGCCATCGCCGCCTTCCCTTGTGACCTCCTCGCTCTGGCGTTCAAGGCCTGCCCAAGCTCGCCTGGTGGAGAAATGTGTAGGGCCACCCGAAGACAGTCTTACTTTCCCCTAGTTGTGCCATCAAAAAAATAATTCAGGCCGGAGCAGAGGCAGCTGACCTTGGAGTTTCAGTAACTCCTGGAACAAACTTCCAAAAACTCAAACCTGACCAGAGCTTCGTGTTTACTACAGAGCCAAAGGCTTTTGTCATGTGTCAGAAATTCATCGCTCAAGAACACCCCTCCCTACAAGTGGGACTCCATTTGCCACGTTAGACTACTTAGGGGGGGATTAAAAAATCCCTGGGGGCAATGTTTAGAAAGAAGGAAAACAAAAACATCTAAATAATATGGTATAATTAAAAGATGAAAAGAAGAGTTGGCGTAATTACAGACTAGAAGCAGAACTGAGTTGTAATGAATTACCTCGGAATCTAGCTAGATGGTGCTAGAGCATGTGTGTGGACAATTGGTCAGCACAGTTGCTGAGTGGAAATTACTAGTCAAACAGATGTTTCATATTTTTTAGGGTATAGGACTCTGATAGGAATGAAAGAGATTACCATAATTAGAATTTTTTAAACCTAACTCTTTTGAGAGTGGTATTTTGCATCTTTGAAAGGGAAGAGACAGCCATTAATATTAATTACACACATTCTTTGACCCTGAAGTAGAACCATCAATATTCACAATATTCACATTCAGAAGTTTCATCGTTTTGAAATCCTTCCTTTTTATTTTAAGCCTTGCTTATTAATAAATAGTATCAACATGTTCCATGTACTTGTGAAATTCTTCAGCAGAGATAACTCCTTTAAAAATCCCAAGGATCTCTGGGATTTATAACATTCTGCCAGAAGCTTCTCTTTGATCAAAACTGGCAGTCACCCAGCTGATTTCTCAAGACGTGTTTCCCTTCCTCCCACTCATACAGTTTCAAATGGAGCAAATGCAAACACACCGTTCGACTCCTTTCCATCCAACACATTTAGCCAAGTACTAACTACTCTACAGCTAGCTTTTTGTAACATGTAATTACTTGGTTTTAATTATTAATTCAATTTAATTGTTTACATCTTTTCAGGTCCTTTGAAGTTGAAGATAGGCCACTTTCATCAGCAAGCCCACTAAAGCGGCAATTACTCTATGCTACTCTTATCTTAGTTACATTAACTTAAAATGAGTCGCAGGCAAACTACCAAACAAAGAAATGATTCTAGTTCTTAGTCTGTTGTATTCAGAATTAGTACCTATTTATTTTTGTGTACTTATGTTTAGTACTTTTGTTTTTATTTTTGGTGTGTGTTTTTTCAGGAAAAGTTTTTATTTTTATTTAGTACTTTTTTTTCCTTCATAAAATAATGTTCTTAAATTCTCTTCTATAGAACAGATAATTATCACTGCCTCCAATTGTAACTTGTAGAAGCCGAGTAAGAATGACAGACTTACCATCTATATTCTGCATCTGAACACCTCTTCCCTATAATTAATCGATAAAGTAAATATCATATACACACACACATATCCATGCCCATGCCCAGAGTATATGACTACTTTGTATTTATCTAAGAAAAACAGTAAAATTAAAATATGCACCATTTATAGTGCACATACTCCAACTTCGTCCTTTAGAACCCCATGGACTCCCCAGAAGTGCCACTTACTCTAAAATGTCATATTTAAGTTGCTGTTTTAGCTTAATAGTCTTTCCTTTATTTTTTAATACTTCAATAAATACCCCACAGTAGAAAGGAAGACAGAGCAGAACAAAATTTTCTTCTGGCTTTTCTCGTAGATCTTGCCTGTGAGCCAGTGCTGGGACTGTGCATACTCCAAGCTCACAGAGGCCCTGAAGCCAGCTGCACCTGAGGCCTACCCCCCACTGACTCCTCTTACTCACTCATTCACTTAATATTTATTGAGCGTGCACTTTGAGCCAGGCACTGTACTAGGCAATGAGAATTCAAAATGAATCATAAGCAGGTCTCCAAGATTTCTAGAAATTCACAGTTTAAAGTAGTTAGGCAGGTACTAGATCCATACAATGCAATGAGATAAAAGCCAAGGTGGAGATATACATAGTGTATAAATCAGGACAGGGAGTTCAAGATGGGCTTCCTGGAAGAGGTGGTGCCTGATATACATCTTAACCAAAGACTAGGTGTTAACCAGGTCAAAACTGCAGCCCCAAAGAAACTGCATTTTCCTGTGAGAGTCAAGAGAAGGAAATTGCAATGACCATGGGAAAAGAGAAGTGTCAGAAGAAAGAGGCTCTATAGTAAATTCCACTTCTCCATACTCTAAACCATTTCCAAATTATGGAAGAGTAGGTCACAAGCCTTAACTGCAATCTTCCTAAGAGATGGATAATATCCTATATGAACATTATAACTTGGAAGTAAATACTTAAGACTTCTATTTTTTTAAAAAAAAAAGGGAAATTATTACTTACAGGATTGTCGTAAGCATTAAATGAATGAATGCACATAAAAATATTCAGCATGTTGTAAACATTAATTCCCTGCCACCTTTTGTCTATAACCCTCAATACCTAGAATAACACTGGACATGGAGTATGGAGAAAAACCATGATGAACAGAGTACTGGATGTGAAGTCAGTAAGGTCTGTGTCCAACTCTTACCAATTACCAAACTCTTTAACCTTGGCTCAGTTAAGTAACTTTTCTGAGCTACATTTAAACCATTAATAAAATGATTTACTAAGAACTCCTGTATCCCCCTTAACAGAGTTGTTGTGAATATCAAATGCAATAATATATATTACAGTGCTTAAATAAATAAAAGGTACTGTATATATTACCCAGGTTTAATAAAGATTGATATCAATATTTTATTAGGTGGAATGTCAGTGACAAATATGTGTTTGTGAGAGAGAAAGAGAGTGAAATGCTATTAGAAAAATGAATATGTTTGGGTTTTTTTTTTGCTCTAGAATCATGGTCAAAATAAATGTTCTTTTAAAACACAATGACTTTAAAAGTACAATACATTATTTTTTAAAAACTATTTGTCTACTATCTAAACACTTAAGAAAGTGATATTAAAATAGAATGACTTAAAATCAATAAAGAAAAATATGAATACCACATATATAAGTGAGAATTTCATTAAAAACAGAATACTCAAATGCCTAATTAAACTCTGAAAATTTGATCAAATTCGTTAGAAATCAAATGCAAATTAAAATAGGTAAAATTTATCTATCAAATGGTCAAGTAAGAAAAATAATTATAATCTAAGAGTTGACCAATACATAATAAAGACGTGGCTCTTTCATACCTTCCTGATGATAATAAGAAATTGGAGCCATCTGTCTAGAATGGAACTTAGAAATACTATTCATGAGCTTTTAAAGTGTTTTTTACCCAAGTAATTCACTTTTAGGTTAATATGCTAAATAAAAAATTGTGGGTAAGCAATATATTTGTGTAGAAGAATTTTTTCACAGAATTATTCACCATCATTAAAAACTTGATGATAAACTAAAAGTCTAACCATGAATTATTTCACTCATTATGAGGCATTTATTCAATCATATAATATATCATTAAAACTTATTTTTGAAGGATTATATAGTATCATAGAAATGTATGGGACAAATTAGGAAGCAAAACTATGTTTACATTATGCCAATTTTAATATGTATATATATGTTCCTTGGAATACAGACTTGAAAAGTAAACAGTAAATGGTTATCAACTGTATCAGTTATCTATTGCTGTGTAACAAGTAATCCCAAGATTTAGCAGCTTAAAACGGCATGCATTTATTATCTTACCATTTCTATGAGTCAGGAATCCAGCCACAGCTTAGCTGAGGCCTCAGCTTCAGAGTTTCTCATGAGGTTACAATCAAGTTATCAGCCAGGCCTGAGGTCTCCTCTGAAGGCTTGATTGGTGGAGAATCTGCTTTCAAACTCACTTGCATGACTGTTGTCAGGACTCATTTCCTCGAGGGGTGTTAAACGGAGGGTTCTTCGCTGGAGAAGCCACCCTCAGTTCCTTGCTACATGGGCCTCTCCAACATGGCACTTGCTTCATCAAAGCCAACAACAGGGAGTGTCTGCTAGCAAGACAGAGATCACAAGCTTGTGTTACTTAATCACAAAGTAGCATCCCTTCAATGTTACTATATTCCGTTAGAAGCAAGTTACTGAAGGGGAGGGAATTCACAACACCAGGAATATCAAGAGGTGGGAATCACTGAAGTTCATTTTCTTCCTTATAAGTCCCCATTTTTACAGACATTATTACAAACATATATTTCATATACTAGAAAAACTGGTTTGAAAGAAATGTAATAAATTAGCTAGTCTGTTAAGAAAGCCATTAAGAAAGATATGTTATAAAACTGTCCTATGATGCTACAATAAAAAATGTACTTAGCCCGGCCGGGCGCAGCTCAGCGGTTGAGCATCGACCTAGGATCCAGGCGATCGGGGTTCAGTTCCCGGTCAGGGCACATGCCCGGGTTGCGGGCTCGATCAATGACTTTCTCATCATTGATGCTTCTGTCTCTCTCCCTCTCCTTTCCTCTCTCTGAAATCAATATATATATTTTTTTAAATGTACTTATTTATATAGCTAGTATCCAGGGCAGTTTAAACATATTAAAGAGATAGAAAGGGAGGGCAGGAAGGGGGGAGAAAAGCAAGTGATTTCATTACTGGACACCTGGGTGAACAACTGGTTTAGAAATGTAAAAATTATGTCACTGCATTAAAATATCTTTTTAAATGAAAAATATTCAGCTACACAGAGGGATATGAAAAAGTGAAAAATGTTAAATGCCAGGTAAGAAACATAAAATAAAACATGCACCCTCATGTTGTAAAGGAAGGGCTACGTCCGTAGCATTATAACCAAGCTTCATTTACACGTAGTCATGAAGCGAAGGGCTATTTTACGATATTGTTAATAGTTTTGCTTATATTCCCTATTGAAAAAGTAGTAAAACAAATACCTTTTAAAAAATAAAACAGTCTAGTTATACTTGACCAAAGTAGGAAGAATACAAATTATTTTCTCACCTCAGATTTTCCCAAAATAAGTTTAAAAACAATCTGACCACTTCGTAGCAATTTTCTCTCTTTCCCACAACTGTTGGGGGATGAATGAAATTAAACAAACCTGAGGTGCTTTCCTCTTAGACTGAAAAGTGCCCTTATGCTGTATAAAATCTCTTATGAGGAGAAAACAGAGCTGTCTGTGAAAAGAAAAGACCTGTGTTCCAGGCCAGACAGTTTATCTGATTAAGGAAAGAGCAGGTTTACAGCCAAAGATTAATTCTCCAGCACCACACAGTGAGCTCTCCAGACAAAATGTGTGTCACTCCAAACTTCATTCACAACAGCTGAGAAGACTTTTCAGTTCCTGGTGGTAGAGCTGAGTCTCGGTTGCACGTCTTTGACCCGATCTCTTGCAAAATGCTACGAACAAAGGACAAGCCAAACACCCTGCTGCCAGGGCCAGGCAGAATCAGCAGCCACGACGAGAGCTGCGAGGCCCACGACACACGTGCAATTAATCGGAAGGTGATTTTACTGAATGAAATAAACCATAGGTTTTTAAATACATGTACACACCGTCCTTAATAAGGTTCCTCTTCAAAAATATATGAAAAATTAAACTATACAAAGCTTTAATGCTAAGTAAATAAGTATAGGAAATGTAATTTGCTAAAGAAAACAATCATTCCAAGAGGGGACAGGGGAAGAAAAAACAGTTTATAGTGGATACAAAGCTGGTCATTTTTATAGTCAGTAAACAGGTATCCAAGAGCCATTCAAAAACAGAGCTTCAGTTTTCCCTCTTAGGTTTAAAAAACCAATAACAGGAGTCAGAAATTGAATGCTGCTATGTGTCTTTTACCTATGAACATTATCTCTTGCCTACAAACATTAGAGATATTTAAGAAGTTAGAGCTCAAAGACCATAAAGAAAATGACTCCTATATTATAACAATGCCAAAGAGTTACTTTATCTTTATCTCAGCAATAACATGCAAAGACTTTTTCTGACATATAATGTTTCTCCTAAATTGCCTTCATTCAGCTGGGTTGGTTTTAGGGTGGGAATTTTTTTTTTTCTCTCGATGTAACTAAGCTGAGATTGAATCACTATCAAAGCAGCAAGTGTAGTTCATCCGCTTAGTCACCAAACCAGCCACAGACATTCCAAACGGGTGAACTGAAGTAGGAATTAAGCTTCAAACTGGAGTTGGGACATCAATTATGTTAAAATATCCAACCTTTCCTTTATGTGTGTGTATCAGTGACAGGACATGATTTAGGACAAAACAAGATTTATCACCACTTTGTTCAAATTTTATAAACAAGAACTTCATCAACTCATAGTTAGAAAGAAAAGAAAGACATTGAAGTAAAATTTATATTGACTTCTAGCTAATTCCAACAATTCCTTATTTTATCACCAAGAGAACTACCTAGTCCTGCCCATTCCCATCTGCCTTTCTAGTTAGTTCAGCCATGTCCCTGTTTCCCAAATAATTTGACATTTGGACTCTGAATTCAAATATGCCTACATTTAACTCATGATTCTTCAATTCATTACTTGTAAATAAGGTCAAATATTTACTGTATGTATAAAACAGAAGCAATGGTAGTGTCTTTTGTACAAGAGTATTATGAGAGCAGGCAGGTAAATTATTCAGCATAATGTTTTGCATATATTAAACATTTAATATTGTCTTATAATGTTAATTATTAATTTAATTACCTATAGTGATGTAATAAAGTTCCTATTGGCATGATTTTAGAGATACTTTACTGTTTTTCTGAAAATTTATCTTTATTATTGAAAGTGTTACAGATGTTCCCTTTTCCCCCCATTGACCCCTCCCCTGCTTCACCCCCTCCTCAGGCCTTCATCACACTCTTGTCTGTGTCCATGGGTTATGCATATATGCATATAAATTCTTTGGTTACTCTCTTCCCAGCCACCTACCCACCCCTGCCTTCCCTCTGAGATTCGTCAGTTTGTTCCCTGCTTCCATGTCTCTGGATCTATTTTGTTCATCAGTTTATTTTGTTCATTCGATTCCACATATGAGTGAGATCAGGTGATACTTTTCTTTGTCTTATTTCACTTAGCATAATATTCTCCAGGTCCCTCCATGCTGTCTCAAAGGGTAGGAGATCCTTCTTTACAGCTGCGTAGTATTCCATGGTGTGAATGTCCCACAACTTTTTTTATCCACTCAGCTACTGATGGGCACTTGGGCTCTTTCCAGATCTTAGCTATTGTAAATTGTGCTGCTATGAACATAGGGGTGCATATATTCTTTCTGATTGGTGTTTCGGGTTACTTAGGGTATATTCTTAGAAATAGGATCACTGGGTGAAATGGCAGCTCCATTTTTAATTTTTGAGGAACCTCCATACTGTTTTCCACAGTGGCTGCCCCAGTCTGCATTCCTACCAGCAGTGCACTAGGTTCCCCTTTCTCCACACCCTCGCCAGCACATGTCGTTTGTTGATTTGTTGATCGCAGCCATTCTGACAGGTGTAAGGTTATGCCTCATTGTCATTTTAATTTGCACCTCTCTGATGATTAGTGACTTTGAACATTTTTTCACATGTCTCTTGGCCATCTGTGGGAGTTCTATGAGGCTGTTCTCCAGCCCCCTTGTTCCTCCTCTAAGGGGGTCTATGACAGGATCGGCAATATGCTAGGGGAGGGAAGGTCACCCCTGGGGGCAAGGTCCCACCTTACAACTGTCGGTTGCTCGGCCCCTGGGGCTTTCCAGCCTGGTCACTTTTTGTACCTGGCTTATCATTCCTACTCTGTGCATATCTGCCTAACTGCCTACTATATCAGCTGTAAGGACATAAATAAGCATCTTGAGAAGTACACATAACTGGGGGTGAAGGGGACAGCTTGGATTCCCACAGAGCACTGGCAGTCCTAATCAATCTGATCAAGATTTCCAAAAACAAGAACTTTGAATGACATGTGGATTACTCAGAAAATACCAAGTAATTTTAATCCCAATTATATCCAATGGACTATAATCTATTCAATTGTGATTATAACCCAATATGCTACTATCTACAATACTTCATATTTAACCTTATATTTTAGCTTGACTTTCTTCCCCCCCCCCAAAAAAAAAAACCCTGAGGAGAGGGTTTGCCTGAGGATAGTTTTATGAGGTTGGAAGGCCAGGGAGCTAGAGTAGGTGGATTGGAAAGAATCAAGTCAGGAAAGAAGGCAATCCAGTTCACGGGTGTGATGCTTCGATGAGCACTGCAATGGACAGCAAGGTCTCAGTTCCACCAGGAGGAGGGTTGTCAGATTTTTCAAAGAAAAATACACAACACCCAGGTGAAACTGAATGTCAGATAAACAATGCCTAATGTTTTTGGTAGAAGTCTGTTTCATGAAATATTTGGGACATGCTTCTACTTTAAAAAATGTGTATCTGAAATTCCAACTTACGTGGACTCCTGTATTTTATCTGGCAACCATAACTGGGAACCCTTGGAGCAGCTGTGTATAAAGTGCCTCAGACACTGCTCAAGGATGAAAAAGAGGAGAGTATTTGTCACCTGGCTCCCATCCCCATTGGTTAGGGAACAAATAGGAGCAGAAAGCAGATCAGTGATGCAGCCAAGCCAGGTGCCCTCAGGCTTCAGCTGCACACTGTTGGTTGCTGCGGCAAGAGCCAGCAAAAAAATGGGCCACGACCATACTAGTTAGCACATAAAAGATGTATAACCTGCCCTATGTGGAAACTGCAAAGGGAAATTTTCACATTTGGGGAGGGAGGAATATGCCCTAAAAATTTTGGCCACCATTGTCACCTCTCTCCATTTTAGTAACAGATGGGAAAAGCCAATCTCCTTTTTTCTTGACAACCAACATGTAGGAAATGGACCATGAAATAACTAACAGTAAGATCATCATGGCATTCATCATATTTTTAACCGAAGAAAAAGGTAGCCAAGCTGTTCAACAAGGGCACACCAAGAAAAGCCACACGATTCCCGACAGCTTTTCTGAAAGACTAAAAAGGTCGCCATAAGTCACTGTTGGGAAATGAATGTCACTTCCTATTAGATGTTCACCGTGAATCAATGGGACAAGCAAACGAGACTCTCTCTGGATCACAGCAAAGGTAAATAAGAGCAACCTGGATACTCAGCCTCTTCCAGGATAGATCATGCCATTTAAAGAAAGAGCTTCTAACCACTAAACAAGAATTCCAAAGGGAAGATTCCCCCTAAACTAGCCCCGAAGAGCAGATCCCAGGTGAGCGAGCAGAGGGGCGCTTCTGCCTGTGGGGGGAGCTGAAAGGTTTGCATAGATGAATCTTCTCCAAACCAACTGAGCCTGGCTCACACTAATGTCAAGCTCCAGCGCACTGTTTCTTAATGGATGACAACTAAGTTTGAGATTCTCATCTTTTGACCTTAGCCAAGAGCTTATGAGTTTTCTTATTTCCATTTGATTTCAAATTGTTAGTAATTCTCAGAAGAAAATAGCACAACATCTCATATTTCAAGGATTTATCTTTTTGTGAACCATTTCTATCTACTGACCTTTAAAATATTCCAATTTAAATCTCAGCTGAGTTACTCACAGAATTTTAAAGCAGTGGCATTTGCTTATTATAAATACTTATGATGGCCTAACCTGGAGAAGAGGGGGGCAGTGAAAGGAAAGCAAGAAAGACCATATCCAGTATTCTCGGAGACCAGGTTTACTTGCAACATTTGGCACTGTATGTTCTGTCTTTTTATAATATATCACAACAATGAATAATTTTGTAAATAACAATAGCACAGTAAATTTCAAAAAGTTCTTCTAACCCCCTGTACATTGGCAATCTAAGCACATTGGTAGAAAAATCATACCCACAGAAGTGACCTCTCCAAAGTGAAGTTACATATAACATTATCGGCCTGGCTGCTCTCATTCTTTTATTTCCAAGGTTTTGTTCACGTATGAGTTTATTGGCTCCTCTTTTCTCCCTTATGAGGGTATTTGGTCCATCTCTGTGGCCTCAGTTGGGTCCTATTCACCTGAGTGGGTTTTATTATAAGGGCATTGCCTGTGAAGCACCAAGAAGGGTCTCCTTTTTGGAGCTTTGTTATCCAAGTCAACAGTCCCCAAGCTGACTCTGTACAGTTTGCCATCTACATTGTCAGAAAAATCCCAAGTGGAATTAAGCCTATTAGCACATCGCTTAAGCAAGTAAGTTAGAAAGGTATAGAGAACAGTGAGGATCTAGATAAGGAGGGAAATGTTTTTCTGCATAAGAAAATAATTCCATGTTTAATGAACACTGTGGGACAAACAACTCCTTTCCTCTAGATTGTCTAAAACTAGAAAACAATCACCAATATGCCACAATTGTATTCTCATCTCAGAGAAATCACACTGAGTAGGCACTGCAATAAATTAAGTTTCAGTTTCAGGGGTTTTGCCAATTATTCTAAATTTTCTCCCCAGTATACTATATATTTTTGTGGTCACTGTTAAGGGGCTGATCCTTAGCTGGGTCATCTGATACATTTTACTCTTCTATGCTGACTGTTATTGATTGTAATGAGAGTAGGATATTTGAATTAAAGAGCTTGTTGGTGAAGCGCTTTTTCCTCCTACTTAAGGTCAGGGGTATGTTCTCGGAAGCTGATGGCTCAGGTACAAAGGAAGAGATTATAACTGGAGATGAGGGGTCTCAAACTGAGAGGCTGTGTTTTCCATGCATACACCAAAACCAGGCAGTATAATGGCAGAGACCGAGGTGGAAAGGAAGCCTGTGATACAGGTTCCAAAGGTTTTTGTTTGTTTTGTTTTTAATATATCTTTACTGACTTCAGAGAGAGGAAGGGAGAGGGGGAGAGAGAGATAGAAACATCAATGATGAGAGTCACTGATCGGCTGCCTCCTGCACGCCCCCAACTGGGGATCGAGCCTGCAACCCGGGCCTGTGCCCTGACTGGGAAAAGAACCGTGATCTCCTGGATCCTAGGTCAATACTCAACCGCTGAGCCACGCCAGCCGGGCCAGGTTCCAAAGTTTTAAAGGAATAAGGGAAAGTAAACTATAATGCACTATTTAAGTGCCTTAACGCTTGCCTTTGGGCCTGCTTCCTTCTGTGGACATAAGAAACGTCCAACCCTGTTGAGAATTTTTTAAGTTAATTTGAGCCAAACTGATAAATATTTCCAGGAAGCAAAATCTCAAAGGCTTGAGAAACTGCTCTGGAGAAGGGCAGTTTTGCAGTTTATTGTGTACACTACAATCAAAGGAAGAGACATGAGGACAGTTACGGGAAAATCATTGGTGGTAGATTAGGGAGGCAGAAGAAAGCAAAGCAGGGAAGGCTCTGATGCTGGATAAAGAGTCGAACTGAGACAAATACTTCTTTAACGTTGTGGGGTATAGGGTGGTTAACAGCTAATGTCTACGGCACAGAGATCGTGTTGGGGAACAAGAGAACCACTAGGGGTGCTGTGGTCCTGCGCTTTGGTGAGGTTGGTGTGACCCCAGGGCTCTGGAAAAAGGGGATTACACTAACATTTCAAGGGTATGTTATCTGAGATTCAAAAAGACAATAGACAGGCTTACTTAGGCCTAAAATGTGACTACCCCGCCTTGACTTGCTTTTAGTTAGGAATTTTTATGTTCAGGCCATCCTATGTGGTTACTTTTGGTCTCTGAGTCTGTAAGGCCGCCATGCAGGCCTCCCCTCAGCGTCTCAGGTTTAGTGTGTGGCCCCTTTTCATCCATATTTCTATGATTTCAAAGCAACAAATCAAACTAAGGTCATTTTCACCTTTAATTTAATAAATGCTAAGTCTTCATATTTCCATAAGCTCTAGACTATTTGGTCTGGATATGTTTATAGATCAAGAAAAACTACCAAGGTGAACATAAGAAAACTTCTTTTTTAAAGAAGAGTTGTATCTACTGAATGACTCATACTTTGTTAATTCTTCTAGAACAAACAATCTGTTTTAACATGTCAATCACTTTAATGCTCTCACATCTGAGGTGCTAGAGACATTGTTTTCCCTAGGAAGGACTTCCTGTCTAAACCTTACCTATTAAGGAAGAACGTTTTTTAGAAATATCTAAAAATCCTTACATATTATTAAAATAGTACTGACATAGGTTTGGGATGTAATTAATGCAATCTGGTTTAGTAGAAATCATTGAGTGGGGGAGGAAGAAAGGGAAAACCAAAATGTTTAAATTCTGAGGTGGTGGTCATCAAATATGAATGGGTTTTTGTGATTAAGTAAAATGCTGATCCTACTGCTAAGAATGTTGGTATGTTCTCTGTACATCCAATTCTAATCTAATCTTATCTAATTCAGAATCATAAATACAGTCTCCCAAATATATTTGAG